>NW_028118497.1:15000-60000 GCF_965113295.1 Leuciscus leuciscus
CATGAGACTCTTAATCTCAGGGTCGTGGGTTCGAGCCCCACGTTGGGCGTATCTATTAGTCCTCTCTCTTCCCAACGGGGTCTCGGTTTCCAGCGTGCAACCTAGCGAGTCCGTGATTTGCCGGAAAAGTCCAAGTCTGCTTTTTTTCTTCTTCTCTCACCCACGGACTGGCTCACCGCAGGTCTCTGTGGCGCAATCGGTCAGCGCGTTCGGCTGTTAACCGAAAGGTTGGTGGTTCAAGCCCACCCAGGGACGAAGGCTGTTTTTCGTTGACGTGCTGCCATGTAACCACCAACACGGCCCCAGAATTTAGCACACGTGTGTCCACTAGCGCATCCGTGTCATTTAGGACGCGTGACACGACCTTCCTTGGCCCCTTTTAGCGTATACAGCTTGGTCAGTTGCCTTGTGTTCAAAGAAGACAGCGGGTCTTATGTGAAAGTTTACATCAGCTCAAGTTTGCTGTGGCGCCTGGACGGAATGTTCATGTTTTTTTTTCCAGGTGGTGGAGGCCTGTGTTCCAGAGAGGTCCTGCTCAAAACTCATTTTAAAACACCCTCGAGCATTTGTAATAACTTCCGATATTGATCGAGTTCGGATTGTGTTCGCACCAGTAACTTGTGACCTATCAGGCTCTCAGGCATGAGGTCAATGGATTTGGCATAGGCCTATATGTACTGGCGTTTTTGTAGGTAACGTTCCGCTTGGAGGTCGTGTCCCTCCAATTCTTTGTTGTTTGGCTCACTTTTGCCCTTGGATATTTGGAGAAGTTTGCCTTCGGTAACCGCTCTCTCACTCGACAGACCGAAACGGAGCTTTCGCTCCTGGTTGTGATTGTGCACATTATTGGCCTGCTCTACTGGGTCAAATTGTATCCCCCAACAAGAGATATGGCTAAAACAAACAAAGTACACTCTAAGCCTACCTCTAGGCTTAACCCTGACTTTACCCGCAAGACGCTATGCCAAGCCTCTGCGAAATGTGAGGTTCCGTTTGACGGGCGCAATTCAGGCACGGATAAAAACCGCGACCAGCCCGCAGAAGGTCACCGCGGCAGCCCGGCTAGCTCAGTCGGTAGAGCATGAGACTCTTAATCTCAGGGTCGTGGGTTCGAGCCCCACGTTGGGCGTATCTATTAGTCCTCTCTCTTCCCAACGGGGTCTCGGTTTCCAGCGTGCAACCTAGCGAGTCCGTGATTTGCCTGAAAAGTCCAAGTCTGCTTTTTTTCTTCTTCTCTCACCCACGGACTGGCTCACCACAGGTCTCTGTGGCGCAATTGGTCAGCGCGTTCGGCTGTTAACCGAAAGGTTGGTGGTTCGAGCCCACCCAGGGACGAACGCTGTTTTTCGTTGACGTGCTGCCATGTAACCACCAACACGGCCCCAGAATTTAGCACACGTGTGTCCACTAGCGCATCCGTGTCATTTAGGACGCGTGACACGACCTTCTTTGGCCCCTTTTAGCGTATACAGCTTGGTCAGTTGCCTTGTGTTCAAAGAAGACAGCGGGTCTTATGTGAAAGTTTACATCAGCTCAAGTTTGCTGTGGCGCCTGGACGGAATGTTCATGTTTTTTTTTCCGGGTGGTGGAGGCCTGTGTTCCAGAGAGGTCCTGCTCAAAACTCATTTTAAAACACCCTCGAGCATCTGTAATAACTTCCGATATTGATCGAGTTCGGATTGTGTTCGCACCAGTAACTTGTGACCTATCAGGCTCTCAGGCATGAGGTCAATGGATTTGGCATAGGCCTATATGTACTGGCGTTTTTGTAGGTAACGTTCCGCTTGGAGGTCGTGTCCCTCCAATTCTTTGTTGTATGGCTCACTTTTGCCCTTGGATATTTGGAGAAGTTTGCCTTCGGTAACCGCTCTCTCACTCGACAGACCGAAACGGAGCTTTCGCTCCTGGTTGTGATTGTGCACATTATTGGCCTGCTCTACTGGGTCAAATTGTATCCCCCAACAAGAGATATGGCTAAAACAAACAAAGTACACTCTAAGCCTACCTCTAGGCTTAACCCTGACTTTACCCGCAAGACGCTATGCCAAGCCTCTGCGAAATGTGAGGTTCCGTTTGACGGGCGCAATTCAGGCACGGATAAAAACCGCGACCAGCCCGCAGAAGGTCACCGCGGCAGCCCGGCTAGCTCAGTCGGTAGAGCATGAGACTCTTAATCTCAGGGTCGTGGGTTCGAGCCCCACGTTGGGCGTATCTATTAGTCCTCTCTCTTCCCAACGGGGTCTCGGTTTCCAGCGTGCAACCTAGCGAGTCCGTGATTTGCCTGAAAAGTCCAAGTCTGCTTTTTTTCTTCTTCTCTCACCCACGGACTGGCTCACCGCAGGTCTCTGTGGCGCAATTGGTCAGCGCGTTCGGCTGTTAACCGAAAGGTTGGTGGTTCGAGCCCACCCAGGGACGAAGGCTGTTTTTCGTTGACGTGCTGCCATGTAACCACCAACACGGCCCCAGAATTTAGCACACGTGTGTCCACTAGCGCATCCGTGTCATTTAGGACGCGTGACACGACCTTCTTTGGCCCCTTTTAGCGTATACAGCTTGGTCAGTTGCCTTGTGTTCAAAGAAGACAGCGGGTCTTATGTGAAAGTTTACATCAGCTCAAGTTTGCTGTGGCGCCTGGACGGAATGTTCATGTTTTTTTTTCCGGGTGGTGGAGGCCTGTGTTCCAGAGAGGTCCTGCTCAAAACTCATTTTAAAACACCCTCGAGCATCTGTAATAACTTCCGATATTGATCGAGTTCGGATTGTGTTCGCACCAGTAACTTGTGACCTATCAGGCTCTCAGGCATGAGGTCAATGGATTTGGCATAGGCCTATATGTACTGGCGTTTTTGTAGGTAACGTTCCGCTTGGAGGTCGTGTCCCTCCAATTCTTTGTTGTATGGCTCACTTTTGCCCTTGGATATTTGGAGAAGTTTGCCTTCGGTAACCGCTCTCTCACTCGACAGACCGAAACGGAGCTTTCGCTCCTGGTTGTGATTGTGCACATTATTGGCCTGCTCTACTGGGTCAAATTGTATCCCCCAACAAGAGATATGGCTAAAACAAACAAAGTACACTCTAAGCCTACCTCTAGGCTTAACCCTGACTTTACCCGCAAGACGCTATGCCAAGCCTCTGCGAAATGTGAGGTTCCGTTTGACGGGCGCAATTCAGGCACGGATAAAAACCGCGACCAGCCCGCAGAAGGTCACCGCGGCAGCCCGGCTAGCTCAGTCGGTAGAGCATGAGACTCTTAATCTCAGGGTCGTGGGTTCGAGCCCCACGTTGGGCGTATCTATTAGTCCTCTCTCTTCCCAACGGGGTCTCGGTTTCCAGCGTGCAACCTAGCGAGTCCGTGATTTGCCGGAAAAGTCCAAGTCTGCTTTTTTTCTTCTTCTCTCACCCACGGACTGGCTCACCGCAGGTCTCTGTGGCGCAATCGGTCAGCGCGTTCGGCTGTTAACCGAAAGGTTGGTGGTTCGAGCCCACCCAGGGACGAAGGCTGTTTTTCGTTGACGTGCTGCCATGTAACCACCAACACGGCCCCAGAATTTAGCACACGTGTGTCCACTAGCGCATCCGTGTCATTTAGGACTCGTGACACGACCTTCCTTGGCCCCTTTTAGCGTATACAGCTTGGTCAGTTGCCTTGTGTTCAAAGAAGACAGCGGGTCTTATGTGAAAGTTTACATCAGCTCAAGTTTGCTGTGGCGCCTGGACGGAATGTTCATGTTTTTTTTTCCGGGTGGTGGAGGCCTGTGTTCCAGAGAGGTCCTGCTCAAAACTCATTTAAAAACACCCTCGAGCATCTGTAATAACTTCCGATATTGATCGAGTTCGGATTGTGTTCGCACCAGTAACTTGTGACCTATCAGGCTCTCAGGCATGAGGTCAATGGATTTGGCATAGGCCTATATGTACTGGCGTTTTTGTAGGTAACGTTCCGCTTGGAGGTCGTGTCCCTCCAATTCTTTGTTGTATGGCTCACTTTTGTCCTTGGATATTTGGAGAAGTTTGCCTTCGGTAACCGCTCTCTCACTAGACAGACCGAAACGGAGCTTTCGCTCCTGGTTGTGATTGTGCACATTATTGGCCTGCTCTACTGGGTCAAATTGTATCCCCCAACAAGAGATATGGCTAAAACAAACAAAGTACACTCTAAGCCTACCTCTAGGCTTAACCCTGACTTTACCCGCAAGACGCTATGCCAAGCCTCTGCGAAATGTGAGGTTCCGTTTGACGGGCGCAATTCAGGCACGGATAAAAACCGCGACCAGCCCGCAGAAGGTCACCGCGGCAGCCCGGCTAGCTCAGTCGGTAGAGCATGAGACTCTTAATCTCAGGGTCGTGGGTTCGAGCCCCACGTTGGGCGTATCTATTAGTCCTCTCTCTTCCCAACGGGGTCTCGGTTTCCAGCGTGCAACCTAGCGAGTCCGTGATTTGCCGGAAAAGTCCAAGTCTGCTTTTTTTCTTCTTCTCTCACCCACGGACTGGCTCACCGCAGGTCTCTGTGGCGCAATCGGTCAGCGCGTTCGGCTGTTAACCGAAAGGTTGGTGGTTCGAGCCCACCCAGGGACGAAGGCTGTTTTTCGTTGACGTGCTGCCATGTAACCACCAACACGGCCCCAGAATTTAGCACACGTGTGTCCACTAGCGCATCCGTGTCATTTAGGACGCGTGACACGACCTTCCTTGGCCCCTTTTAGCGTATACAGCTTGGTCAGTTGCCTTGTGTTCAAAGAAGACAGCGGGTCTTATGTGAAAGTTTACATCAGCTCAAGTTTGCTGTGGCGCCTGGACGGAATGTTCATGTTTTTTTTTCCGGGTGGTGGAGGCCTGTGTTCCAGAGAGGTCCTGCTCAAAACTCATTTTAAAACACCCTCGAGCATCTGTAATAACTTCCGATATTGATCGAGTTCGGATTGTGTTCGCACCAGTAACTTGTGACCTATCAGGCTCTCAGGCATGAGGTCAATGGATTTGGCATAGGCCTATATGTACTGGCGTTTTTGTAGGTAACGTTCCGCTTGGAGGTCGTGTCCCTCCAATTCTTTGTTGTATGGCTCACTTTTGCCCTTGGATATTTGGAGAAGTTTGCCTTCGGTAACCGCTCTCTCACTCGACAGACCGAAACGGAGCTTTCGCTCCTGGTTGTGATTGTGCACATTATTGGCCTGCTCTACTGGGTCAAATTGTATCCCCCAACAAGAGATATGGCTAAAACAAACAAAGTACACTCTAAGCCTACCTCTAGGCTTAACCCTGACTTTACCCGCAAGACGCTATGCCAAGCCTCTGCGAAATGTGAGGTTCCGTTTGACGGGCGCAATTCAGGCACAGATAAAAACCGCGACCAGCCCGCAGAAGGTCACCGCGGCAGCCCGGCTAGCTCAGTCGGTAGAGCATGAGACTCTTAATCTCAGGGTCGTGGGTTCGAGCCCCACGTTGGGCGTATCTATTAGTCCTCTCTCTTCCCAACGGGGTCTCGGTTTCCAGCGTGCAACCTAGCGAGTCCGTGATTTGCCTGAAAAGTCCAAGTCTGCTTTTTTTCTTCTTCTCTCACCCACGGACTGGCTCACCGCAGGTCTCTGTGGCGCAATCGGTCAGCGCGTTCGGCTGTTAACCGAAAGGTTGGTGGTTCGAGCACACCCAGGGACGAAGGCTGTTTTTCGTTGACGTGCTGCCATGTAACCACCAACATGACCCCAGAATTTAGCACACGTGTGTCCACTAGCGCATCCGTGTCATTTAGGACGCGTGACACGACCTTCCTTGGCCCCTTTTAGCGTATACAGCTTGGTCAGTTGCCTTGTGTTCAAAGAAGACAGCGGGTCTTATGTGAAAGTTTACATCAGCTCAAGTTTGCTGTGGCGCCTGGACGGAATGTTCATGTTTTTTTTTCCAGGTGGTGGAGGCCTGTGTTCCAGAGAGGTCCTGCTCAAAACTCATTTTAAAACACCCTCGAGCATCTGTAATAACTTCCGATATTGATCGAGTTCGGATTGTGTTCGCACCAGTAACTTGTGACCTATCAGGCTCTCAGGCATGAGGTCAATGGATTTGGCATAGGCCTATATGTACTGGCGTTTTTGTAGGTAACGTTCCGCTTGGAGGTCGTGTCCCTCCAATTCTTTGTTGTTTGGCTCACTTTTGCCCTTGGATATTTGGAGAAGTTTGCCTTCGGTAACCGCTCTCTCACTCGACAGACCGAAACGGAGCTTTCGCTCCTGGTTGTGATTGTGCACATTATTGGCCTGCTCTACTGGGTCAAATTGTATCCCCCAACAAGAGATATGGCTAAAACAAACAAAGTACACTCTAAGCCTACCTCTAGGCTTAACCCTGACTTTACCCGCAAGACGCTATGCCAAGCCTCTGCGAAATGTGAGGTTCCGTTTGACGGGCGCAATTCAGGCACGGATAAAAACCGCGACCAGCCCGCAGAAGGTCACCGCGGCACCCCGGCTAGCTCAGTCGGTAGAGCATGAGACTCTTAATCTCAGGGTCGTGGGTTCGAGCCCCACGTTGGGCGTATCTATTAGTCCTCTCTCTTCCCAACGGGGTCTCGGTTTCCAGCGTGCAACCTAGCGAGTCCGTGATTTGCCGGAAAAGTCCAAGTCTGCTTTTTTTCTTCTTCTCTCACCCACGGACTGGCTCACCGCAGGTCTCTGTGGCGCAATCGGTCAGCGCGTTCGGCTGTTAACCGAAAGGTTGGTGGTTCGAGCCCACCCAGGGACGAAGGCTGTTTTTCGTTGACGTGCTGCCATGTAACCACCAACACGGCCCCAGAATTTAGCACACGTGTGTCCACTAGCGCATCCGTGTCATTTAGGACTCGTGACACGACCTTCCTTGGCCCCTTTTAGCGTATACAGCTTGGTCAGTTGCCTTGTGTTCAAAGAAGACAGCGGGTCTTATGTGAAAGTTTACATCAGCTCAAGTTTGCTGTGGCGCCTGGACGGAATGTTCATGTTTTTTTTTCCGGGTGGTGGAGGCCTGTGTTCCAGAGAGGTCCTGCTCAAAACTCATTTAAAAACACCCTCGAGCATCTGTAATAACTTCCGATATTGATCGAGTTCGGATTGTGTTCGCACCAGTAACTTGTGACCTATCAGGCTCTCAGGCATGAGGTCAATGGATTTGGCATAGGCCTATATGTACTGGCGTTTTTGTAGGTAACGTTCCGCTTGGAGGTCGTGTCCCTCCAATTCTTTGTTGTATGGCTCACTTTTGTCCTTGGATATTTGGAGAAGTTTGCCTTCGGTAACCGCTCTCTCACTAGACAGACCGAAACGGAGCTTTCGCTCCTGGTTGTGATTGTGCACATTATTGGCCTGCTCTACTGGGTCAAATTGTATCCCCCAACAAGAGATATGGCTAAAACAAACAAAGTACACTCTAAGCCTACCTCTAGGCTTAACCCTGACTTTACCCGCAAGACGCTATGCCAAGCCTCTGCGAAATGTGAGGTTCCGTTTGACGGGCGCAATTCAGGCACGGATAAAAACCACGACCAGCCCGCAGAAGGTCACCGCGGCAGCCCGGCTAGCTCAGTCGGTAGAGCATGAGACTCTTAATCTCAGGGTCGTGGGTTCGAGCCCCACGTTGGGCGTATCTATTAGTCCTCTCTCTTCCCAACGGGGTCTCGGTTTCCAGCGTGCAACCTAGCGAGTCCGTGATTTGCCGGAAAAGTCCAAGTCTGCTTTTTTTCTTCTTCTCTCACCCACAGACTGGCTCACCGCAGGTCTCTGTGGCGCAATCGGTCAGCGCGTTCGGCTGTTAACCGAAAGGTTGGTGGTTCGAGCCCACCCAGGGACGAAGGCTGTTTTTCGTTGACGTGCTGCCATGTAACCACCAACACGGCCCCAGAATTTAGCACACGTGTGTCCACTAGCGCATCCGTGTCATTTAGGACGCGTGACACGACCTTCCTTGGCCCCTTTTAGCGTATACAGCTTGGTCAGTTGCCTTGTGTTCAAAGAAGACAGCGGGTCTTATGTGAAAGTTTACATCAGCTCAAGTTTGCTGTGGCGCCTGGACGGAATGTTCATGTTTTTTTTTCCGGGTGGTGGAGGCCTGTGTTCCAGAGAGGTCCTGCTCAAAACTCATTTTAAAACACCCTCGAGCATCTGTAATAACTTCCGATATTGATCGAGTTCGGATTGTGTTCGCACCAGTAACTTGTGACCTATCAGGCTCTCAGGCATGAGGTCAATGGATTTGGCATAGGCCTATATGTACTGGCGTTTTTGTAGGTAACGTTCCGCTTGGAGGTCGTGTCCCTCCAATTCTTTGTTGTTTGGCTCACTTTTGCCCTTGGATATTTGGAGAAGTTTGCCTTCGGTAACCGCTCTCTCACTCGACAGACCGAAACGGAGCTTTCGCTCCTGGTTGTGATTGTGCACATTATTGGCCTGCTCTACTGGGTCAAATTGTATCCCCCAACAAGAGATATGGCTAAAACAAACAAAGTACACTCTAAGCCTACCTCTAGGCTTAACCCTGACTTTACCCGCAAGACGCTATGCCAAGCCTCTGCGAAATGTGAGGTTCCGTTTGACGGGCGCAATTCAGGCACGGATAAAAACCGCGACCAGCCCGCAGAAGGTCACCGCGGCAGCCCGGCTAGCTCAGTCGGTAGAGCATGAGACTCTTAATCTCAGGGTCGTGGGTTCGAGCCCCACGTTGGGCGTATCTATTAGTCCTCTCTCTTCCCAACGGGGTCTCGGTTTCCAGCGTGCAACCTAGCGAGTCCGTGATTTGCCGGAAAAGTCCAAGTCTGCTTTTTTTCTTCTTCTCTCACCCACAGACTGGCTCACCGCAGGTCTCTGTGGCGCAATCGGTCAGCGCGTTCGGCTGTTAACCGAAAGGTTGGTGGTTCGAGCCCACCCAGGGACGAAGGCTGTTTTTCGTTGACGTGCTGCCATGTAACCACCAACACGGCCCCAGAATTTAGCACACGTGTGTCCACTAGCGCATCCGTGTCATTTAGGACGCGTGACACGACCTTCCTTGGCCCCTTTTAGCGTATACAGCTTGGTCAGTTGCCTTGTGTTCAAAGAAGACAGCGGGTCTTATGTGAAAGTTTACATCAGCTCAAGTTTGCTGTGGCGCCTGGACGGAATGTTCATGTTTTTTTTTCCAGGTGGTGGAGGCCTGTGTTCCAGAGAGGTCCTGCTCAAAACTCATTTTAAAACACCCTGGAGCATTTGTAATAACTTCCGATATTGATCGAGTTCGGATTGTGTTCGCACCAGTAACTTGTGACCTATCAGGCTCTCAGGCATGAGGTCAATGGATTTGGCATAGGCCTATATGTACTGGCGTTTTTGTAGGTAACGTTCCGCTTGGAGGTCGTGTCCCTCCAATTCTTTGTTGTTTGGCTCACTTTTGCCCTTGGATATTTGGAGAAGTTTGCCTTCGGTAACCGCTCTCTCACTCGACAGACCGAAACGGAGCTTTCGCTCCTGGTTGTGATTGTGCACATTATTGGCCTGCTCTACTGGGTCAAATTGTATCCCCCAACAAGAGATATGGCTAAAACAAACAAAGTACACTCTAAGCCTACCTCTAGGCTTAACCCTGACTTTACCCGCAAGACGCTATGCCAAGCCTCTGCGAAATGTGAGGTTCCGTTTGAAGGGCGCAATTCAGGCACGGATAAAAACCGCGACCAGCCCGCAGAAGGTCACCGCGGCAGCCCGGCTAGCTCAGTCGGTAGAGCATGAGACTCTTAATCTCAGGGTCGTGGGTTCGAGCCCCACGTTGGGCGTATCTATTAGTCCTCTCTCTTCCCAACGGGGTCTCGGTTTCCAGCGTGCAACCTAGCGAGTCCGTGATTTGCCGGAAAAGTCCAAGTCTGCTTTTTTTCTTCTTCTCTCACCCACAGACTGGCTCACCGCAGGTCTCTGTGGCGCAATCGGTCAGCGCGTTCGGCTGTTAACCGAAAGGTTGGTGGTTCGAGCCCACCCAGGGACGAAGGCTGTTTTTCGTTGACGTGCTGCCATGTAACCACCAACACGGCCCCAGAATTTAGCACACGTGTGTCCACTAGCGCATCCGTGTCATTTAGGACGCGTGACACGACCTTCCTTGGCCCCTTTTAGCGTATACAGCTTGGTCAGTTGCCTTGTGTTCAAAGAAGACAGCGGGTCTTATGTGAAAGTTTACATCAGCTCAAGTTTGCTGTGGCGCCTGGACGGAATGTTCATGTTTTTTTTTCCGGGTGGTGGAGGCCTGTGTTCCAGAGAGGTCCTGCTCAAAACTCATTTTAAAACACCCTCGAGCATTTGTAATAACTTCCGATATTGATCGAGTTCGGATTGTGTTCGCACCAGTAACTTGTGACCTATCAGGCTCTCAGGCATGAGGTCAATGGATTTGGCATAGGCCTATATGTACTGGCGTTTTTGTAGGTAACGTTCCGCTTGGAGGTCGTGTCCCTCCAATTCTTTGTTGTTTGGCTCACTTTTGCCCTTGGATATTTGGAGAAGTTTGCCTTCGGTAACCGCTCTCTCACTCGACAGACCGAAACGGAGCTTTCGCTCCTGGTTGTGATTGTGCACATTATTGGCCTGCTCTACTGGGTCAAATTGTATCCCCCAACAAGAGATATGGCTAAAACAAACAAAGTACACTCTAAGCCTACCTCTAGGCTTAACCCTGACTTTACCCGCAAGACGCTATGCCAAGCCTCTGCGAAATGTGAGGTTCCGTTTGACGGGCGCAATTCAGGCACGGATAAAAACCGCGACCAGCCCGCAGAAGGTCACCGCGGCAGCCCGGCTAGCTCAGTCGGTAGAGCATGAGACTCTTAATCTCAGGGTCGTGGGTTCGAGCCCCACGTTGGGCGTATCTATTAGTCCTCTCTCTTCCCAACGGGGTCTCGGTTTCCAGCGTGCAACCTAGCGAGTCCGTGATTTGCCGGAAAAGTCCAAGTCTGCTTTTTTTCTTCTTCTCTCACCCACAGACTGGCTCACCGCAGGTCTCTGTGGCGCAATCGGTCAGCGCGTTCGGCTGTTAACCGAAAGGTTGGTGGTTCGAGCCCACCCAGGGACGAAGGCTGTTTTTCGTTGACGTGCTGCCATGTAACCACCAACACGGCCCCAGAATTTAGCACACGTGTGTCCACTAGCGCATCCGTGTCATTTAGGACGCGTGACACGACCTTCCTTGGCCCCTTTTAGCGTATACAGCTTGGTCAGTTGCCTTGTGTTCAAAGAAGACAGCGGGTCTTATGTGAAAGTTTACATCAGCTCAAGTTTGCTGTGGCGCCTGGACGGAATGTTCATGTTTTTTTTTCCAGGTGGTGGAGGCCTGTGTTCCAGAGAGGTCCTGCTCAAAACTCATTTTAAAACACCCTGGAGCATTTGTAATAACTTCCGATATTGATCGAGTTCGGATTGTGTTCGCACCAGTAACTTGTGACCTATCAGGCTCTCAGGCATGAGGTCAATGGATTTGGCATAGGCCTATATGTACTGGCGTTTTTGTAGGTAACGTTCCGCTTGGAGGTCGTGTCCCTCCAATTCTTTGTTGTTTGGCTCACTTTTGCCCTTGGATATTTGGAGAAGTTTGCCTTCGGTAACCGCTCTCTCACTCGACAGACCGAAACGGAGCTTTCGCTCCTGGTTGTGATTGTGCACATTATTGGCCTGCTCTACTGGGTCAAATTGTATCCCCCAACAAGAGATATGGCTAAAACAAACAAAGTACACTCTAAGCCTACCTCTAGGCTTAACCCTGACTTTACCCGCAAGACGCTATGCCAAGCCTCTGCGAAATGTGAGGTTCCGTTTGAAGGGCGCAATTCAGGCACGGATAAAAACCACGACCAGCCCGCAGAAGGTCACCGCGGCAGCCCGGCTAGCTCAGTCGGTAGAGCATGAGACTCTTAATCTCAGGGTCGTGGGTTCGAGCCCCACGTTGGGCGTATCTATTAGTCCTCTCTCTTCCCAACGGGGTCTCGGTTTCCAGCGTGCAACCTAGCGAGTCCGTGATTTGCCGGAAAAGTCCAAGTCTGCTTTTTTTCTTCTTCTCTCACCCACAGACTGGCTCACCGCAGGTCTCTGTGGCGCAATCGGTCAGCGCGTTCGGCTGTTAACCGAAAGGTTGGTGGTTCGAGCCCACCCAGGGACGAAGGCTGTTTTTCGTTGACGTGCTGCCATGTAACCACCAACACGGCCCCAGAATTTAGCACACGTGTGTCCACTAGCGCATCCGTGTCATTTAGGACGCGTGACACGACCTTCCTTGGCCCCTTTTAGCGTATACAGCTTGGTCAGTTGCCTTGTGTTCAAAGAAGACAGCGGGTCTTATGTGAAAGTTTACATCAGCTCAAGTTTGCTGTGGCGCCTGGACGGAATGTTCATGTTTTTTTTTCCGGGTGGTGGAGGCCTGTGTTCCAGAGAGGTCCTGCTCAAAACTCATTTTAAAACACCCTCGAGCATTTGTAATAACTTCCGATATTGATCGAGTTCGGATTGTGTTCGCACCAGTAACTTGTGACCTATCAGGCTCTCAGGCATGAGGTCAATGGATTTGGCATAGGCCTATATGTACTGGCGTTTTTGTAGGTAACGTTCCGCTTGGAGGTCGTGTCCCTCCAATTCTTTGTTGTATGGCTCACTTTTGCCCTTGGATATTTGGAGAAGTTTGCCTTCGGTAACCGCTCTCTCACTCGACAGACCGAAACGGAGCTTTCGCTCCTGGTTGTGATTGTGCACATTATTGGCCTGCTCTACTGGGTCAAATTGTATCCCCCAACAAGAGATATGGCTAAAACAAACAAAGTACACTCTAAGCCTACCTCTAGGCTTAACCCTGACTTTACCCGCAAGACGCTATGCCAAGCCTCTGCGAAATGTGAGGTTCCGTTTGACGGGCGCAATTCAGGCACGGATAAAAACCACGACCAGCCCGCAGAAGGTCACCGCGGCAGCCCGGCTAGCTCAGTCGGTAGAGCATGAGACTCTTAATCTCAGGGTCGTGGGTGCGAGCCCCACGTTGGGCGTATCTATTAGTCCTCTCTCTTCCCAACGGGGTCTCGGTTTCCAGCGTGCCACCTAGCGAGTCCGTGATTTGCCGGAAAAGTCCAAGTCTGCTTTTTTTCTTCTTCTCTCACCCACGGACTGGCTCACCGCAGGTCTCTGTGGCGCAATCGGTCAGCGCGTTCGGCTGTTAACCGAAAGGTTGGTGGTTCGAGCCCACCCAGGGACGAAGGCTGTTTTTCGTTGACGTGCTGCCATGTAACCACCAACACGGCCCCAGAATTTAGCACACGTGTGTCCACTAGCGCATCCGTGTCATTTAGGACGCGTGACACGACCTTCCTTGGCCCCTTTTAGCGTATACAGCTTGGTCAGTTGCCTTGTGTTCAAAGAAGACAGCGGGTCTTATGTGAAAGTTTACATCAGCTCAAGTTTGCTGTGGCGCCTGGACGGAATGTTCATGTTTTTTTTTCCAGGTGGTGGAGGCCTGTGTTCCAGAGAGGTCCTGCTCAAAACTCATTTTAAAACACCCTGGAGCATTTGTAATAACTTCCGATATTGATCGAGTTCGGATTGTGTTCGCACCAGTAACTTGTGACCTATCAGGCTCTCAGGCATGAGGTCAATGGATTTGGCATAGGCCTATATGTACTGGCGTTTTTGTAGGTAACGTTCCGCTTGGAGGTCGTGTCCCTCCAATTCTTTGTTGTTTGGCTCACTTTTGCCCTTGGATATTTGGAGAAGTTTGCCTTCGGTAACCGCTCTCTCACTCGACAGACCGAAACGGAGCTTTCGCTCCTGGTTGTGATTGTGCACATTATTGGCCTGCTCTACTGGGTCAAATTGTATCCCCCAACAAGAGATATGGCTAAAACAAACAAAGTACACTCTAAGCCTACCTCTAGGCTTAACCCTGACTTTACCCGCAAGACGCTATGCCAAGCCTCTGCGAAATGTGAGGTTCCGTTTGAAGGGCGCAATTCAGGCACGGATAAAAACCGCGACCAGCCCGCAGAAGGTCACCGCGGCAGCCCGGCTAGCTCAGTCGGTAGAGCATGAGACTCTTAATCTCAGGGTCGTGGGTTCGAGCCCCACGTTGGGCGTATCTATTAGTCCTCTCTCTTCCCAACGGGGTCTCGGTTTCCAGCGTGCAACCTAGCGAGTCCGTGATTTGCCGGAAAAGTCCAAGTCTGCTTTTTTTCTTCTTCTCTCACCCACAGACTGGCTCACCGCAGGTCTCTGTGGCGCAATCGGTCAGCGCGTTCGGCTGTTAACCGAAAGGTTGGTGGTTCGAGCCCACCCAGGGACGAAGGCTGTTTTTCGTTGACGTGCTGCCATGTAACCACCAACACGGCCCCAGAATTTAGCACACGTGTGTCCACTAGCGCATCCGTGTCATTTAGGACGCGTGACACGACCTTCCTTGGCCCCTTTTAGCGTATACAGCTTGGTCAGTTGCCTTGTGTTCAAAGAAGACAGCGGGTCTTATGTGAAAGTTTACATCAGCTCAAGTTTGCTGTGGCGCCTGGACGGAATGTTCATGTTTTTTTTTCCGGGTGGTGGAGGCCTGTGTTCCAGAGAGGTCCTGCTCAAAACTCATTTTAAAACACCCTCGAGCATTTGTAATAACTTCCGATATTGATCGAGTTCGGATTGTGTTCGCACCAGTAACTTGTGACCTATCAGGCTCTCAGGCATGAGGTCAATGGATTTGGCATAGGCCTATATGTACTGGCGTTTTTGTAGGTAACGTTCCGCTTGGAGGTCGTGTCCCTCCAATTCTTTGTTGTTTGGCTCACTTTTGCCCTTGGATATTTGGAGAAGTTTGCCTTCGGTAACCGCTCTCTCACTCGACAGACCGAAACGGAGCTTTCGCTCCTGGTTGTGATTGTGCACATTATTGGCCTGCTCTACTGGGTCAAATTGTATCCCCCAACAAGAGATATGGCTAAAACAAACAAAGTACACTCTAAGCCTACCTCTAGGCTTAACCCTGACTTTACCCGCAAGACGCTATGCCAAGCCTCTGCGAAATGTGAGGTTCCGTTTGACGGGCGCAATTCAGGCACGGATAAAAACCGCGACCAGCCCGCAGAAGGTCACCGCGGCAGCCCGGCTAGCTCAGTCGGTAGAGCATGAGACTCTTAATCTCAGGGTCGTGGGTTCGAGCCCCACGTTGGGCGTATCTATTAGTCCTCTCTCTTCCCAACGGGGTCTCGGTTTCCAGCGTGCAACCTAGCGAGTCCGTGATTTGCCGGAAAAGTCCAAGTCTGCTTTTTTTCTTCTTCTCTCACCCACAGACTGGCTCACCGCAGGTCTCTGTGGCGCAATCGGTCAGCGCGTTCGGCTGTTAACCGAAAGGTTGGTGGTTCGAGCCCACCCAGGGACGAAGGCTGTTTTTCGTTGACGTGCTGCCATGTAACCACCAACACGGCCCCAGAATTTAGCACACGTGTGTCCACTAGCGCATCCGTGTCATTTAGGACGCGTGACACGACCTTCCTTGGCCCCTTTTAGCGTATACAGCTTGGTCAGTTGCCTTGTGTTCAAAGAAGACAGCGGGTCTTATGTGAAAGTTTACATCAGCTCAAGTTTGCTGTGGCGCCTGGACGGAATGTTCATGTTTTTTTTTCCAGGTGGTGGAGGCCTGTGTTCCAGAGAGGTCCTGCTCAAAACTCATTTTAAAACACCCTGGAGCATTTGTAATAACTTCCGATATTGATCGAGTTCGGATTGTGTTCGCACCAGTAACTTGTGACCTATCAGGCTCTCAGGCATGAGGTCAATGGATTTGGCATAGGCCTATATGTACTGGCGTTTTTGTAGGTAACGTTCCGCTTGGAGGTCGTGTCCCTCCAATTCTTTGTTGTTTGGCTCACTTTTGCCCTTGGATATTTGGAGAAGTTTGCCTTCGGTAACCGCTCTCTCACTCGACAGACCGAAACGGAGCTTTCGCTCCTGGTTGTGATTGTGCACATTATTGGCCTGCTCTACTGGGTCAAATTGTATCCCCCAACAAGAGATATGGCTAAAACAAACAAAGTACACTCTAAGCCTACCTCTAGGCTTAACCCTGACTTTACCCGCAAGACGCTATGCCAAGCCTCTGCGAAATGTGAGGTTCCGTTTGAAGGGCGCAATTCAGGCACGGATAAAAACCACGACCAGCCCGCAGAAGGTCACCGCGGCAGCCCGGCTAGCTCAGTCGGTAGAGCATGAGACTCTTAATCTCAGGGTCGTGGGTTCGAGCCCCACGTTGGGCGTATCTATTAGTCCTCTCTCTTCCCAACGGGGTCTCGGTTTCCAGCGTGCAACCTAGCGAGTCCGTGATTTGCCGGAAAAGTCCAAGTCTGCTTTTTTTCTTCTTCTCTCACCCACAGACTGGCTCACCGCAGGTCTCTGTGGCGCAATCGGTCAGCGCGTTCGGCTGTTAACCGAAAGGTTGGTGGTTCGAGCCCACCCAGGGACGAAGGCTGTTTTTCGTTGACGTGCTGCCATGTAACCACCAACACGGCCCCAGAATTTAGCACACGTGTGTCCACTAGCGCATCCGTGTCATTTAGGACGCGTGACACGACCTTCCTTGGCCCCTTTTAGCGTATACAGCTTGGTCAGTTGCCTTGTGTTCAAAGAAGACAGCGGGTCTTATGTGAAAGTTTACATCAGCTCAAGTTTGCTGTGGCGCCTGGACGGAATGTTCATGTTTTTTTTTCCGGGTGGTGGAGGCCTGTGTTCCAGAGAGGTCCTGCTCAAAACTCATTTTAAAACACCCTCGAGCATTTGTAATAACTTCCGATATTGATCGAGTTCGGATTGTGTTCGCACCAGTAACTTGTGACCTATCAGGCTCTCAGGCATGAGGTCAATGGATTTGGCATAGGCCTATATGTACTGGCGTTTTTGTAGGTAACGTTCCGCTTGGAGGTCGTGTCCCTCCAATTCTTTGTTGTATGGCTCACTTTTGCCCTTGGATATTTGGAGAAGTTTGCCTTCGGTAACCGCTCTCTCACTCGACAGACCGAAACGGAGCTTTCGCTCCTGGTTGTGATTGTGCACATTATTGGCCTGCTCTACTGGGTCAAATTGTATCCCCCAACAAGAGATATGGCTAAAACAAACAAAGTACACTCTAAGCCTACCTCTAGGCTTAACCCTGACTTTACCCGCAAGACGCTATGCCAAGCCTCTGCGAAATGTGAGGTTCCGTTTGACGGGCGCAATTCAGGCACGGATAAAAACCACGACCAGCCCGCAGAAGGTCACCGCGGCAGCCCGGCTAGCTCAGTCGGTAGAGCATGAGACTCTTAATCTCAGGGTCGTGGGTGCGAGCCCCACGTTGGGCGTATCTATTAGTCCTCTCTCTTCCCAACGGGGTCTCGGTTTCCAGCGTGCCACCTAGCGAGTCCGTGATTTGCCGGAAAAGTCCAAGTCTGCTTTTTTTCTTCTTCTCTCACCCACGGACTGGCTCACCGCAGGTCTCTGTGGCGCAATCGGTCAGCGCGTTCGGCTGTTAACCGAAAGGTTGGTGGTTCGAGCCCACCCAGGGACGAAGGCTGTTTTTCGTTGACGTGCTGCCATGTAACCACCAACACGGCCCCAGAATTTAGCACACGTGTGTCCACTAGCGCATCCGTGTCATTTAGGACGCGTGACACGACCTTCCTTGGCCCCTTTTAGCGTATACAGCTTGGTCAGTTGCCTTGTGTTCAAAGAAGACAGCGGGTCTTATGTGAAAGTTTACATCAGCTCAAGTTTGCTGTGGCGCCTGGACGGAATGTTCATGTTTTTTTTTCCAGGTGGTGGAGGCCTGTGTTCCAGAGAGGTCCTGCTCAAAACTCATTTTAAAACACCCTGGAGCATTTGTAATAACTTCCGATATTGATCGAGTTCGGATTGTGTTCGCACCAGTAACTTGTGACCTATCAGGCTCTCAGGCATGAGGTCAATGGATTTGGCATAGGCCTATATGTACTGGCGTTTTTGTAGGTAAAGTTCCGCTTGGAGGTCGTGTCCCTCCAATTCTTTGTTGTTTGGCTCACTTTTGCCCTTGGATATTTGGAGAAGTTTGCCTTCGGTAACCGCTCTCTCACTCGACAGACCGAAACGGAGCTTTCGCTCCTGGTTGTGATTGTGCACATTATTGGCCTGCTCTACTGGGTCAAATTGTATCCCCCAACAAGAGATATGGCTAAAACAAACAAAGTACACTCTAAGCCTACCTCTAGGCTTAACCCTGACTTTACCCGCAAGACGCTATGCCAAGCCTCTGCGAAATGTGAGGTTCCGTTTGAAGGGCGCAATTCAGGCACGGATAAAAACCGCGACCAGCCCGCAGAAGGTCACCGCGGCAGCCCGGCTAGCTCAGTCGGTAGAGCATGAGACTCTTAATCTCAGGGTCGTGGGTTCGAGCCCCACGTTGGGCGTATCTATTAGTCCTCTCTCTTCCCAACGGGGTCTCGGTTTCCAGCGTGCAACCTAGCGAGTCCGTGATTTGCCGGAAAAGTCCAAGTCTGCTTTTTTTCTTCTTCTCTCACCCACAGACTGGCTCACCGCAGGTCTCTGTGGCACAATCGGTCAGCGCGTTCGGCTGTTAACCGAAAGGTTGGTGGTTCGAGCCCACCCAGGGACGAAGGCTGTTTTTCGTTGACGTGCTGCCATGTAACCACCAACACGGCCCCAGAATTTAGCACACGTGTGTCCACTAGCGCATCCGTGTCATTTAGGACGCGTGACACGACCTTCCTTGGCCCCTTTTAGCGTATACAGCTTGGTCAGTTGCCTTGTGTTCAAAGAAGACAGCGGGTCTTATGTGAAAGTTTACATCAGCTCAAGTTTGCTGTGGCGCCTGGACGGAATGTTCATGTTTTTTTTTCCAGGTGGTGGAGGCCTGTGTTCCAGAGAGGTCCTGCTCAAAACTCATTTTAAAACACCCTCGAGCATTTGTAATAACTTCCGATATTGATCGAGTTCGGATTGTGTTCGCACCAGTAACTTGTGACCTATCAGGCTCTCAGGCATGAGGTCAATGGATTTGGCATAGGCCTATATGTACTGGCGTTTTTGTAGGTAACGTTCCGCTTGGAGGTCGTGTCCCTCCAATTCTTTGTTGTTTGGCTCACTTTTGCCCTTGGATATTTGGAGAAGTTTGCCTTCGGTAACCGCTCTCTCACTCGACAGACCGAAACGGAGCTTTCGCTCCTGGTTGTGATTGTGCACATTATTGGCCTGCTCTACTGGGTCAAATTGTATCCCCCAACAAGAGATATGGCTAAAACAAACAAAGTACACTCTAAGCCTACCTCTAGGCTTAACCCTGACTTTACCCGCAAGACGCTATGCCAAGCCTCTGCGAAATGTGAGGTTCCGTTTGACGGGCGCAATTCAGGCACGGATAAAAACCGCGACCAGCCCGCAGAAGGTCACCGCGGCAGCCCGGCTAGCTCAGTCGGTAGAGCATGAGACTCTTAATCTCAGGGTCGTGGGTTCGAGCCCCACGTTGGGCGTATCTATTAGTCCTCTCTCTTCCCAACGGGGTCTCGGTTTCCAGTGTGCAACCTAGCGAGTCCGTGATTTGCCGGAAAAGTCCAAGTCTGCTTTTTTTCTTCTTCTCTCACCCACAGACTGGCTCACCGCAGGTCTCTGTGGCGCAATCGGTCAGCGCGTTCGGCTGTTAACCGAAAGGTTGGTGGTTCGAGCCCACCCAGGGACGAAGGCTGTTTTTCGTTGACGTGCTGCCATGTAACCACCAACACGGCCCCAGAATTTAGCACACGTGTGTCCACTAGCGCATCCGTGTCATTTAGGACGCGTGACACGACCTTCCTTGGCCCCTTTTAGCGTATACAGCTTGGTCAGTTGCCTTGTGTTCAAAGAAGACAGCGGGTCTTATGTGAAAGTTTACATCAGCTCAAGTTTGCTGTGGCGCCTGGACGGAATGTTCATGTTTTTTTTTCCGGGTGGTGGAGGCCTGTGTTCCAGAGAGGTCCTGCTCAAAACTCATTTAAAAACACCCTCGAGCATCTGTAATAACTTCCGATATTGATCGAGTTCGGATTGTGTTCGCACCAGTAACTTGTGACCTATCAGGCTCTCAGGCATGAGGTCAATGGATTTGGCATAGGCCTATATGTACTGGCGTTTTTGTAGGTAACGTTCCGCTTGGAGGTCGTGTCCCTCCAATTCTTTGTTGTATGGCTCACTTTTGTCCTTGGATATTTGGAGAAGTTTGCCTTCGGTAACCGCTCTCTCACTAGACAGACCGAAACGGAGCTTTCGCTCCTGGTTGTGATTGTGCACATTATTGGCCTGCTCTACTGGGTCAAATTGTATCCCCCAACAAGAGATATGGCTAAAACAAACAAAGTACACTCTAAGCCTACCTCTAGGCTTAACCCTGACTTTACCCGCAAGACGCTATGCCAAGCCTCTGCGAAATGTGAGGTTCCGTTTGACGGGCGCAATTCAGGCACGGATAAAAACCGCGACCAGCCCGCAGAAGGTCACCGCGGCAGCCCGGCTAGCTCAGTCGGTAGAGCATGAGACTCTTAATCTCAGGGTCGTGGGTTCGAGCCCCACGTTGGGCGCATCTATTAGTCCTCTCTCTTCCCAACGGGGTCTCGGTTTCTAGCGTGCAACCTAGCGAGTCCGTGATTTGCCTGAAAAGTCCAAGTCTGCTTTTTTTCTTCTTCTCTCACCCACGGACTGGCTCACCGCAGGTCTCTGTGGCGCAATTGGTCAGCGCGTTCGGCTGTTAACCGAAAGGTTGGTGGTTCGAGCCCACCCAGGGACGAAGGCTGTTTTTCGTTGACGTGCTGCCATGTAACCACCAACACGGCCCCAGAATTTAGCACACGTGTGTCCACTAGCGCATCCGTGTCATTTAGGACGCGTGACACGACCTTCCTTGTCCCCTTTTAGCGTATACAGCTTGGTCAGTTGCCTTGTGTTCAAAGAAGACAGCGGGTCTTATGTGAAAGTTTACATCAGCTCAAGTTTGCTGTGGCGCCTGGACGGAATGTTCATGTTTTTTTTTTCCGGGTGGTGGAGGCCTGTGTTCCAGAGAGGTCCTGCTCAAAACTCATTTTAAAACACCCTCGAGCATCTGTAATAACTTCCGATATTGATCGAGTTCGGATTGTGTTCGCACCAGTAACTTGTGACCTATCAGGCTCTCAGGCATGAGGTCAATGGATTTGGCATAGGCCTATATGTACTGGCGTTTTTGTAGGTAACGTTCCGCTTGGAGGTCGTGTCCCTCCAATTCTTTGTTGTATGGCTCACTTTTGCCCTTGGATATTTGGAGAAGTTTGCCTTCGGTAACCGCTCTCTCACTCGACAGACCGAAACGGAGCTTTCGCTCCTGGTTGTGATTGTGCACATTATTGGCCTGCTCTACTGGGTCAAATTGTATCCCCCAACAAGAGATATGGCTAAAACAAACAAAGTACACTCTAAGCCTACCTCTAGGCTTAACCCTGACTTTACCCGCAAGACGCTATGCCAAGCCTCTGCGAAATGTGAGGTTCCGTTTGACGGGCGCAATTCAGGCACGGATAAAAACCGCGACCAGCCCGCAGAAGGTCACCGCGGCACCCCGGCTAGCTCAGTCGGTAGAGCATGAGACTCTTAATCTCAGGGTCGTGGGTTCGAGCCCCACGTTGGGCGTATCTATTAGTCCTCTCTCTTCCCAACGGGGTCTCGGTTTCCAGCGTGCAACCTAGCGAGTCCGTGATTTGCCGGAAAAGTCCAAGTCTGCTTTTTTTCTTCTTCTCTCACCCACGGACTGGCTCACCGCAGGTCTCTGTGGCGCAATCGGTCAGCGCGTTCGGCTGTTAACCGAAAGGTTGGTGGTTCGAGCCCACCCAGGGACGAAGGCTGTTTTTCGTTGACGTGCTGCCATGTAACCACCAACACGGCCCCAGAATTTAGCACACGTGTGTCCACTAGCGCATCCGTGTCATTTAGGACTCGTGACACGACCTTCCTTGGCCCCTTTTAGCGTATACAGCTTGGTCAGTTGCCTTGTGTTCAAAGAAGACAGCGGGTCTTATGTGAAAGTTTACATCAGCTCAAGTTTGCTGTGGCGCCTGGACGGAATGTTCATGTTTTTTTTTCCGGGTGGTGGAGGCCTGTGTTCCAGAGAGGTCCTGCTCAAAACTCATTTAAAAACACCCTCGAGCATCTGTAATAACTTCCGATATTGATCGAGTTCGGATTGTGTTCGCACCAGTAACTTGTGACCTATCAGGCTCTCAGGCATGAGGTCAATGGATTTGGCATAGGCCTATATGTACTGGCGTTTTTGTAGGTAACGTTCCGCTTGGAGGTCGTGTCCCTCCAATTCTTTGTTGTATGGCTCACTTTTGTCCTTGGATATTTGGAGAAGTTTGCCTTCGGTAACCGCTCTCTCACTAGACAGACCGAAACGGAGCTTTCGCTCCTGGTTGTGATTGTGCACATTATTGGCCTGCTCTACTGGGTCAAATTGTATCCCCCAACAAGAGATATGGCTAAAACAAACAAAGTACACTCTAAGCCTACCTCTAGGCTTAACCCTGACTTTACCCGCAAGACGCTATGCCAAGCCTCTGCGAAATGTGAGGTTCCGTTTGACGGGCGCAATTCAGGCACGGATAAAAACCGCGACCAGCCCGCAGAAAGTCACCGCGGCAGCCCGGCTAGCTCAGTCGGTAGAGCATGAGACTCTTAATCTCAGGGTCGTGGGTTCGAGCCCCACGTTGGGCGTATCTATTAGTCCTCTCTCTTCCCAACGGGGTCTCGGTTTCCAGCGTGCAACCTAGCGAGTCCGTGATTTGCCGGAAAAGTCCAAGTCTGCTTTTTTTCTTCTTCTCTCACCCACGGACTGGCTCACCGCAGGTCTCTGTGGCGCAATCGGTCAGCGCGTTCGGCTGTTAACCGAAAGGTTGGTGGTTCGAGCCCACCCAGGGACGAAGGCTGTTTTTCGTTGACGTGCTGCCATGTAACCACCAACACGGCCCCAGAATTTAGCACACGTGTGTCCACTAGCGCATCCGTGTCATTTAGGACGCGTGACACGACCTTCCTTGGCCCCTTTTAGCGTATACAGCTTGGTCAGTTGCCTTGTGTTCAAAGAAGACAGCGGGTCTTATGTGAAAGTTTACATCAGCTCAAGTTTGCTGTGGCGCCTGGACGGAATGTTCATGTTTTTTTTTCCGGGTGGTGGAGGCCTGTGTTCCAGAGAGGTCCTGCTCAAAACTCATTTTAAAACACCCTCGAGCATTTGTAATAACTTCCGATATTGATCGAGTTCGGATTGTGTTCGCACCAGTAACTTGTGACCTATCAGGCTCTCAGGCATGAGGTCAATGGATTTGGCATAGGCCTATATGTACTGGCGTTTTTGTAGGTAACGTTCCGCTTGGAGGTCGTGTCCCTCCAATTCTTTGTTGTATGGCTCACTTTTGCCCTTGGATATTTGGAGAAGTTTGCCTTCGGTAACCGCTCTCTCACTCGACAGACCGAAACGGAGCTTTCGCTCCTGGTTGTGATTGTGCACATTATTGGCCTGCTCTACTGGGTCAAATTGTATCCCCCAACAAGAGATATGGCTAAAACAAACAAAGTACACTCTAAGCCTACCTCTAGGCTTAACCCTGACTTTACCCGCAAGACGCTATGCCAAGCCTCTGCGAAATGTGAGGTTCCGTTTGACGGGCGCAATTCAGGCACGGATAAAAACCACGACCAGCCCGCAGAAGGTCACCGCGGCAGCCCGGCTAGCTCAGTCGGTAGAGCATGAGACTCTTAATCTCAGGGTCGTGGGTGCGAGCCCCACGTTGGGCGTATCTATTAGTCCTCTCTCTTCCCAACGGGGTCTCGGTTTCCAGCGTGCCACCTAGCGAGTCCGTGATTTGCCGGAAAAGTCCAAGTCTGCTTTTTTTCTTCTTCTCTCACCCACGGACTGGCTCACCGCAGGTCTCTGTGGCGCAATCGGTCAGCGCGTTCGGCTGTTAACCGAAAGGTTGGTGGTTCGAGCCCACCCAGGGACGAAGGCTGTTTTTCGTTGACGTGCTGCCATGTAACCACCAACACGGCCCCAGAATTTAGCACACGTGTGTCCACTAGCGCATCCGTGTCATTTAGGACGCGTGACACGACCTTCCTTGGCCCCTTTTAGCGTATACAGCTTGGTCAGTTGCCTTGTGTTCAAAGAAGACAGCGGGTCTTATGTGAAAGTTTACATCAGCTCAAGTTTGCTGTGGCGCCTGGACGGAATGTTCATGTTTTTTTTTCCAGGTGGTGGAGGCCTGTGTTCCAGAGAGGTCCTGCTCAAAACTCATTTTAAAACACCCTGGAGCATTTGTAATAACTTCCGATATTGATCGAGTTCGGATTGTGTTCGCACCAGTAACTTGTGACCTATCAGGCTCTCAGGCATGAGGTCAATGGATTTGGCATAGGCCTATATGTACTGGCGTTTTTGTAGGTAAAGTTCCGCTTGGAGGTCGTGTCCCTCCAATTCTTTGTTGTTTGGCTCACTTTTGCCCTTGGATATTTGGAGAAGTTTGCCTTCGGTAACCGCTCTCTCACTCGACAGACCGAAACGGAGCTTTCGCTCCTGGTTGTGATTGTGCACATTATTGGCCTGCTCTACTGGGTCAAATTGTATCCCCCAACAAGAGATATGGCTAAAACAAACAAAGTACACTCTAAGCCTACCTCTAGGCTTAACCCTGACTTTACCCGCAAGACGCTATGCCAAGCCTCTGCGAAATGTGAGGTTCCGTTTGAAGGGCGCAATTCAGGCACGGATAAAAACCGCGACCAGCCCGCAGAAGGTCACCGCGGCAGCCCGGCTAGCTCAGTCGGTAGAGCATGAGACTCTTAATCTCAGGGTCGTGGGTTCGAGCCCCACGTTGGGCGTATCTATTAGTCCTCTCTCTTCCCAACGGGGTCTCGGTTTCCAGCGTGCAACCTAGCGAGTCCGTGATTTGCCGGAAAAGTCCAAGTCTGCTTTTTTTCTTCTTCTCTCACCCACAGACTGGCTCACCGCAGGTCTCTGTGGCGCAATCGGTCAGCGCGTTCGGCTGTTAACCGAAAGGTTGGTGGTTCGAGCCCACCCAGGGACGAAGGCTGTTTTTCGTTGACGTGCTGCCATGTAACCACCAACACGGCCCCAGAATTTAGCACACGTGTGTCCACTAGCGCATCCGTGTCATTTAGGACGCGTGACACGACCTTCCTTGGCCCCTTTTAGCGTATACAGCTTGGTCAGTTGCCTTGTGTTCAAAGAAGACAGCGGGTCTTATGTGAAAGTTTACATCAGCTCAAGTTTGCTGTGGCGCCTGGACGGAATGTTCATGTTTTTTTTTCCAGGTGGTGGAGGCCTGTGTTCCAGAGAGGTCCTGCTCAAAACTCATTTTAAAACACCCTCGAGCATTTGTAATAACTTCCGATATTGATCGAGTTCGGATTGTGTTCGCACCAGTAACTTGTGACCTATCAGGCTCTCAGGCATGAGGTCAATGGATTTGGCATAGGCCTATATGTACTGGCGTTTTTGTAGGTAACGTTCCGCTTGGAGGTCGTGTCCCTCCAATTCTTTGTTGTTTGGCTCACTTTTGCCCTTGGATATTTGGAGAAGTTTGCCTTCGGTAACCGCTCTCTCACTCGACAGACCGAAACGGAGCTTTCGCTCCTGGTTGTGATTGTGCACATTATTGGCCTGCTCTACTGGGTCAAATTGTATCCCCCAACAAGAGATATGGCTAAAACAAACAAAGTACACTCTAAGCCTACCTCTAGGCTTAACCCTGACTTTACCCGCAAGACGCTATGCCAAGCCTCTGCGAAATGTGAGGTTCCGTTTGAAGGGCGCAATTCAGGCACGGATAAAAACCGCGACCAGCCCGCAGAAGGTCACCGCGGCAGCCCGGCTAGCTCAGTCGGTAGAGCATGAGACTCTTAATCTCAGGGTCGTGGGTTCGAGCCCCACGTTGGGCGTATCTATTAGTCCTCTCTCTTCCCAACGGGGTCTCGGTTTCCAGCGTGCAACCTAGCGAGTCCGTGATTTGCCGGAAAAGTCCAAGTCTGCTTTTTTTCTTCTTCTCTCACCCACAGACTGGCTCACCGCAGGTCTCTGTGGCGCAATCGGTCAGCGCGTTCGGCTGTTAACCGAAAGGTTGGTGGTTCGAGCCCACCCAGGGACGAAGGCTGTTTTTCGTTGACGTGCTGCCATGTAACCACCAACACGGCCCCAGAATTTAGCACACGTGTGTCCACTAGCGCATCCGTGTCATTTAGGACGCGTGACACGACCTTCCTTGGCCCCTTTTAGCGTATACAGCTTGGTCAGTTGCCTTGTGTTCAAAGAAGACAGCGGGTCTTATGTGAAAGTTTACATCAGCTCAAGTTTGCTGTGGCGCCTGGACGGAATGTTCATGTTTTTTTTTCCAGGTGGTGGAGGCCTGTGTTCCAGAGAGGTCCTGCTCAAAACTCATTTTAAAACACCCTGGAGCATTTGTAATAACTTCCGATATTGATCGAGTTCGGATTGTGTTCGCACCAGTAACTTGTGACCTATCAGGCTCTCAGGCATGAGGTCAATGGATTTGGCATAGGCCTATATGTACTGGCGTTTTTGTAGGTAACGTTCCGCTTGGAGGTCGTGTCCCTCCAATTCTTTGTTGTTTGGCTCACTTTTGCCCTTGGATATTTGGAGAAGTTTGCCTTCGGTAACCGCTCTCTCACTCGACAGACCGAAACGGAGCTTTCGCTCCTGGTTGTGATTGTGCACATTATTGGCCTGCTCTACTGGGTCAAATTGTATCCCCCAACAAGAGATATGGCTAAAACAAACAAAGTACACTCTAAGCCTACCTCTAGGCTTAACCCTGACTTTACCCGCAAGACGCTATGCCAAGCCTCTGCGAAATGTGAGGTTCCGTTTGAAGGGCGCAATTCAGGCACGGATAAAAACCGCGACCAGCCCGCAGAAGGTCACCGCGGCAGCCCGGCTAGCTCAGTCGGTAGAGCATGAGACTCTTAATCTCAGGGTCGTGGGTTCGAGCCCCACGTTGGGCGTATCTATTAGTCCTCTCTCTTCCCAACGGGGTCTCGGTTTCCAGCGTGCAACCTAGCGAGTCCGTGATTTGCCGGAAAAGTCCAAGTCTGCTTTTTTTCTTCTTATCTCACCCACAGACTGGCTCACCGCAGGTCTCTGTGGCGCAATCGGTCAGCGCGTTCGGCTGTTAACCGAAAGGTTGGTGGTTCGAGCCCACCCAGGGACGAAGGCTGTTTTTCGTTGACGTGCTGCCATGTAACCACCAACACGGCCCCAGAATTTAGCACACGTGTGTCCACTAGCGCATCCGTGTCATTTAGGACGCGTGACACGACCTTCCTTGGCCCCTTTTAGCGTATACAGCTTGGTCAGTTGCCTTGTGTTCAAAGAAGACAGCGGGTCTTATGTGAAAGTTTACATCAGCTCAAGTTTGCTGTGGCGCCTGGACGGAATGTTCATGTTTTTTTTTCCAGGTGGTGGAGGCCTGTGTTCCAGAGAGGTCCTGCTCAAAACTCATTTTAAAACACCCTCGAGCATTTGTAATAACTTCCGATATTGATCGAGTTCGGATTGTGTTCGCACCAGTAACTTGTGACCTATCAGGCTCTCAGGCATGAGGTCAATGGATTTGGCATAGGCCTATATGTACTGGCGTTTTTGTAGGTAACGTTCCGCTTGGAGGTCGTGTCCCTCCAATTCTTTGTTGTTTGGCTCACTTTTGCCCTTGGATATTTGGAGAAGTTTGCCTTCGGTAACCGCTCTCTCACTCGACAGACCGAAACGGAGCTTTCGCTCCTGGTTGTGATTGTGCACATTATTGGCCTGCTCTACTGGGTCAAATTGTATCCCCCAACAAGAGATATGGCTAAAACAAACAAAGTACACTCTAAGCCTACCTCTAGGCTTAACCCTGACTTTACCCGCAAGACGCTATGCCAAGCCTCTGCGAAATGTGAGGTTCCGTTTGACGGGCGCAATTCAGGCACGGATAAAAACCGCGACCAGCCCGCAGAAGGTCACCGCGGCAGCCCGGCTAGCTCAGTCGGTAGAGCATGAGACTCTTAATCTCAGGGTCGTGGGTTCGAGCCCCACGTTGGGCGTATCTATTAGTCCTCTCTCTTCCCAACGGGGTCTCGGTTTCCAGCGTGCAACCTAGCGAGTCCGTGATTTGCCGGAAAAGTCCAAGTCTGCTTTTTTTCTTCTTCTCTCACCCACAGACTGGCTCACCGCAGGTCTCTGTGGCGCAATCGGTCAGCGCGTTCGGCTGTTAACCGAAAGGTTGGTGGTTCGAGCCCACCCAGGGACGAAGGCTGTTTTTCGTTGACGTGCTGCCATGTAACCACCAACACGGCCCCAGAATTTAGCACACGTGTGTCCACTAGCGCATCCGTGTCATTTAGGACGCGTGACACGACCTTCCTTGGCCCCTTTTAGCGTATACAGCTTGGTCAGTTGCCTTGTGTTCAAAGAAGACAGCGGGTCTTATGTGAAAGTTTACATCAGCTCAAGTTTGCTGTGGCGCCTGGACGGAATGTTCATGTTTTTTTTTCCGGGTGGTGGAGGCCTGTGTTCCAGAGAGGTCCTGCTCAAAACTCATTTAAAAACACCCTCGAGCATCTGTAATAACTTCCGATATTGATCGAGTTCGGATTGTGTTCGCACCAGTAACTTGTGACCTATCAGGCTCTCAGGCATGAGGTCAATGGATTTGGCATAGGCCTATATGTACTGGCGTTTTTGTAGGTAACGTTCCGCTTGGAGGTCGTGTCCCTCCAATTCTTTGTTGTATGGCTCACTTTTGTCCTTGGATATTTGGAGAAGTTTGCCTTCGGTAACCGCTCTCTCACTCGACAGACCGAAACGGAGCTTTCGCTCCTGGTTGTGATTGTGCACATTATTGGCCTGCTCTACTGGGTCAAATTGTATCCCCCAACAAGAGATATGGCTAAAACAAACAAAGTACACTCTAAGCCTACCTCTAGGCTTAACCCTGACTTTACCCGCAAGACGCTATGCCAAGCCTCTGCGAAATGTGAGGTTCCGTTTGACGGGCGCAATTCAGGCACGGATAAAAACCGCGACCAGCCCGCAGAAGGTCACCGCGGCACCCCGGCTAGCTCAGTCGGTAGAGCATGAGACTCTTAATCTCAGGGTCGTGGGTTCGAGCCCCACGTTGGGCGTATCTATTAGTCCTCTCTCTTCCCAACGGGGTCTCGGTTTCCAGCGTGCAACCTAGCGAGTCCGTGATTTGCCGGAAAAGTCCAAGTCTGCTTTTTTTCTTCTTCTCTCACCCACGGACTGGCTCACCGCAGGTCTCTGTGGCGCAATCGGTCAGCGCGTTCGGCTGTTAACCGAAAGGTTGGTGGTTCGAGCCCACCCAGGGACGAAGGCTGTTTTTCGTTGACGTGCTGCCATGTAACCACCAACACGGCCCCAGAATTTAGCACACGTGTGTCCACTAGCGCATCCGTGTCATTTAGGACTCGTGACACGACCTTCCTTGGCCCCTTTTAGCGTATACAGCTTGGTCAGTTGCCTTGTGTTCAAAGAAGACAGCGGGTCTTATGTGAAAGTTTACATCAGCTCAAGTTTGCTGTGGCGCCTGGACGGAATGTTCATGTTTTTTTTTCCGGGTGGTGGAGGCCTGTGTTCCAGAGAGGTCCTGCTCAAAACTCATTTAAAAACACCCTCGAGCATCTGTAATAACTTCCGATATTGATCGAGTTCGGATTGTGTTCGCACCAGTAACTTGTGACCTATCAGGCTCTCAGGCATGAGGTCAATGGATTTGGCATAGGCCTATATGTACTGGCGTTTTTGTAGGTAAAGTTCCGCTTGGAGGTCGTGTCCCTCCAATTCTTTGTTGTTTGGCTCACTTTTGCCCTTGGATATTTGGAGAAGTTTGCCTTCGGTAACCGCTCTCTCACTCGACAGACCGAAACGGAGCTTTCGCTCCTGGTTGTGATTGTGCACATTATTGGCCTGCTCTACTGGGTCAAATTGTATCCCCCAACAAGAGATATGGCTAAAACAAACAAAGTACACTCTAAGCCTACCTCTAGGCTTAACCCTGACTTTACCCGCAAGACGCTATGCCAAGCCTCTGCGAAATGTGAGGTTCCGTTTGAAGGGCGCAATTCAGGCACGGATAAAAACCGCGACCAGCCCGCAGAAGGTCACCGCGGCAGCCCGGCTAGCTCAGTCGGTAGAGCATGAGACTCTTAATCTCAGGGTCGTGGGTTCGAGCCCCACGTTGGGCGTATCTATTAGTCCTCTCTCTTCCCAACGGGGTCTCGGTTTCCAGCGTGCAACCTAGCGAGTCCGTGATTTGCCGGAAAAGTCCAAGTCTGCTTTTTTTCTTCTTCTCTCACCCACAGACTGGCTCACCGCAGGTCTCTGTGGCGCAATCGGTCAGCGCGTTCGGCTGTTAACCGAAAGGTTGGTGGTTCGAGCCCACCCAGGGACGAAGGCTGTTTTTCGTTGACGTGCTGCCATGTAACCACCAACACGGCCCCAGAATTTAGCACACGTGTGTCCACTAGCGCATCCGTGTCATTTAGGACGCGTGACACGACCTTCCTTGGCCCCTTTTAGCGTATACAGCTTGGTCAGTTGCCTTGTGTTCAAAGAAGACAGCGGGTCTTATGTGAAAGTTTACATCAGCTCAAGTTTGCTGTGGCGCCTGGACGGAATGTTCATGTTTTTTTTTCCAGGTGGTGGAGGCCTGTGTTCCAGAGAGGTCCTGCTCAAAACTCATTTTAAAACACCCTCGAGCATTTGTAATAACTTCCGATATTGATCGAGTTCGGATTGTGTTCGCACCAGTAACTTGTGACCTATCAGGCTCTCAGGCATGAGGTCAATGGATTTGGCATAGGCCTATATGTACTGGCGTTTTTGTAGGTAACGTTCCGCTTGGAGGTCGTGTCCCTCCAATTCTTTGTTGTTTGGCTCACTTTTGCCCTTGGATATTTGGAGAAGTTTGCCTTCGGTAACCGCTCTCTCACTCGACAGACCGAAACGGAGCTTTCGCTCCTGGTTGTGATTGTGCACATTATTGGCCTGCTCTACTGGGTCAAATTGTATCCCCCAACAAGAGATATGGCTAAAACAAACAAAGTACACTCTAAGCCTACCTCTAGGCTTAACCCTGACTTTACCCGCAAGACGCTATGCCAAGCCTCTGCGAAATGTGAGGTTCCGTTTGAAGGGCGCAATTCAGGCACGGATAAAAACCGCGACCAGCCCGCAGAAGGTCACCGCGGCAGCCCGGCTAGCTCAGTCGGTAGAGCATGAGACTCTTAATCTCAGGGTCGTGGGTTCGAGCCCCACGTTGGGCGTATCTATTAGTCCTCTCTCTTCCCAACGGGGTCTCGGTTTCCAGCGTGCAACCTAGCGAGTCCGTGATTTGCCGGAAAAGTCCAAGTCTGCTTTTTTTCTTCTTCTCTCACCCACAGACTGGCTCACCGCAGGTCTCTGTGGCGCAATCGGTCAGCGCGTTCGGCTGTTAACCGAAAGGTTGGTGGTTCGAGCCCACCCAGGGACGAAGGCTGTTTTTCGTTGACGTGCTGCCATGTAACCACCAACACGGCCCCAGAATTTAGCACACGTGTGTCCACTAGCGCATCCGTGTCATTTAGGACGCGTGACACGACCTTCCTTGGCCCCTTTTAGCGTATACAGCTTGGTCAGTTGCCTTGTGTTCAAAGAAGACAGCGGGTCTTATGTGAAAGTTTACATCAGCTCAAGTTTGCTGTGGCGCCTGGACGGAATGTTCATGTTTTTTTTTCCAGGTGGTGGAGGCCTGTGTTCCAGAGAGGTCCTGCTCAAAACTCATTTTAAAACACCCTGGAGCATTTGTAATAACTTCCGATATTGATCGAGTTCGGATTGTGTTCGCACCAGTAACTTGTGACCTATCAGGCTCTCAGGCATGAGGTCAATGGATTTGGCATAGGCCTATATGTACTGGCGTTTTTGTAGGTAACGTTCCGCTTGGAGGTCGTGTCCCTCCAATTCTTTGTTGTTTGGCTCACTTTTGCCCTTGGATATTTGGAGAAGTTTGCCTTCGGTAACCGCTCTCTCACTCGACAGACCGAAACGGAGCTTTCGCTCCTGGTTGTGATTGTGCACATTATTGGCCTGCTCTACTGGGTCAAATTGTATCCCCCAACAAGAGATATGGCTAAAACAAACAAAGTACACTCTAAGCCTACCTCTAGGCTTAACCCTGACTTTACCCGCAAGACGCTATGCCAAGCCTCTGCGAAATGTGAGGTTCCGTTTGAAGGGCGCAATTCAGGCACGGATAAAAACCGCGACCAGCCCGCAGAAGGTCACCGCGGCAGCCCGGCTAGCTCAGTCGGTAGAGCATGAGACTCTTAATCTCAGGGTCGTGGGTTCGAGCCCCACGTTGGGCGTATCTATTAGTCCTCTCTCTTCCCAACGGGGTCTCGGTTTCCAGCGTGCAACCTAGCGAGTCCGTGATTTGCCGGAAAAGTCCAAGTCTGCTTTTTTTCTTCTTATCTCACCCACAGACTGGCTCACCGCAGGTCTCTGTGGCGCAATCGGTCAGCGCGTTCGGCTGTTAACCGAAAGGTTGGTGGTTCGAGCCCACCCAGGGACGAAGGCTGTTTTTCGTTGACGTGCTGCCATGTAACCACCAACACGGCCCCAGAATTTAGCACACGTGTGTCCACTAGCGCATCCGTGTCATTTAGGACGCGTGACACGACCTTCCTTGGCCCCTTTTAGCGTATACAGCTTGGTCAGTTGCCTTGTGTTCAAAGAAGACAGCGGGTCTTATGTGAAAGTTTACATCAGCTCAAGTTTGCTGTGGCGCCTGGACGGAATGTTCATGTTTTTTTTTCCAGGTGGTGGAGGCCTGTGTTCCAGAGAGGTCCTGCTCAAAACTCATTTTAAAACACCCTCGAGCATTTGTAATAACTTCCGATATTGATCGAGTTCGGATTGTGTTCGCACCAGTAACTTGTGACCTATCAGGCTCTCAGGCATGAGGTCAATGGATTTGGCATAGGCCTATATGTACTGGCGTTTTTGTAGGTAACGTTCCGCTTGGAGGTCGTGTCCCTCCAATTCTTTGTTGTTTGGCTCACTTTTGCCCTTGGATATTTGGAGAAGTTTGCCTTCGGTAACCGCTCTCTCACTCGACAGACCGAAACGGAGCTTTCGCTCCTGGTTGTGATTGTGCACATTATTGGCCTGCTCTACTGGGTCAAATTGTATCCCCCAACAAGAGATATGGCTAAAACAAACAAAGTACACTCTAAGCCTACCTCTAGGCTTAACCCTGACTTTACCCGCAAGACGCTATGCCAAGCCTCTGCGAAATGTGAGGTTCCGTTTGACGGGCGCAATTCAGGCACGGATAAAAACCGCGACCAGCCCGCAGAAGGTCACCGCGGCAGCCCGGCTAGCTCAGTCGGTAGAGCATGAGACTCTTAATCTCAGGGTCGTGGGTTCGAGCCCCACGTTGGGCGTATCTATTAGTCCTCTCTCTTCCCAACGGGGTCTCGGTTTCCAGCGTGCAACCTAGCGAGTCCGTGATTTGCCGGAAAAGTCCAAGTCTGCTTTTTTTCTTCTTCTCTCACCCACAGACTGGCTCACCGCAGGTCTCTGTGGCGCAATCGGTCAGCGCGTTCGGCTGTTAACCGAAAGGTTGGTGGTTCGAGCCCACCCAGGGACGAAGGCTGTTTTTCGTTGACGTGCTGCCATGTAACCACCAACACAGCCCCAGAATTTAGCACACGTGTGTCCACTAGCGCATCCGTGTCATTTAGGACGCGTGACACGACCTTCCTTGGCCCCTTTTAGCGTATACAGCTTGGTCAGTTGCCTTGTGTTCAAAGAAGACAGCGGGTCTTATGTGAAAGTTTACATCAGCTCAAGTTTGCTGTGGCGCCTGGACGGAATGTTCATGTTTTTTTTTCCGGGTGGTGGAGGCCTGTGTTCCAGAGAGGTCCTGCTCAAAACTCATTTAAAAACACCCTCGAGCATCTGTAATAACTTCCGATATTGATCGAGTTCGGATTGTGTTCGCACCAGTAACTTGTGACCTATCAGGCTCTCAGGCATGAGGTCAATGGATTTGGCATAGGCCTATATGTACTGGCGTTTTTGTAGGTAACGTTCCGCTTGGAGGTCGTGTCCCTCCAATTCTTTGTTGTATGGCTCACTTTTGTCCTTGGATATTTGGAGAAGTTTGCCTTCGGTAACCGCTCTCTCACTCGACAGACCGAAACGGAGCTTTCGCTCCTGGTTGTGATTGTGCACATTATTGGCCTGCTCTACTGGGTCAAATTGTATCCCCCAACAAGAGATATGGCTAAAACAAACAAAGTACACTCTAAGCCTACCTCTAGGCTTAACCCTGACTTTACCCGCAAGACGCTATGCCAAGCCTCTGCGAAATGTGAGGTTCCGTTTGACGGGCGCAATTCAGGCACGGATAAAAACCGCGACCAGCCCGCAGAAGGTCACCGCGGCACCCCGGCTAGCTCAGTCGGTAGAGCATGAGACTCTTAATCTCAGGGTCGTGGGTTCGAGCCCCACGTTGGGCGTATCTATTAGTCCTCTCTCTTCCCAACGGGGTCTCGGTTTCCAGCGTGCAACCTAGCGAGTCCGTGATTTGCCGGAAAAGTCCAAGTCTGCTTTTTTTCTTCTTCTCTCACCCACGGACTGGCTCACCGCAGGTCTCTGTGGCGCAATCGGTCAGCGCGTTCGGCTGTTAACCGAAAGGTTGGTGGTTCGAGCCCACCCAGGGACGAAGGCTGTTTTTCGTTGACGTGCTGCCATGTAACCACCAACACGGCCCCAGAATTTAGCACACGTGTGTCCACTAGCGCATCCGTGTCATTTAGGACTCGTGACACGACCTTCCTTGGCCCCTTTTAGCGTATACAGCTTGGTCAGTTGCCTTGTGTTCAAAGAAGACAGCGGGTCTTATGTGAAAGTTTACATCAGCTCAAGTTTGCTGTGGCGCCTGGACGGAATGTTCATGTTTTTTTTTCCGGGTGGTGGAGGCCTGTGTTCCAGAGAGGTCCTGCTCAAAACTCATTTAAAAACACCCTCGAGCATCTGTAATAACTTCCGATATTGATCGAGTTCGGATTGTGTTCGCACCAGTAACTTGTGACCTATCAGGCTCTCAGGCATGAGGTCAATGGATTTGGCATAGGCCTATATGTACTGGCGTTTTTGTAGGTAACGTTCCGCTTGGAGGTCGTGTCCCTCCAATTCTTTGTTGTATGGCTCACTTTTGTCCTTGGATATTTGGAGAAGTTTGCCTTCGGTAACCGCTCTCTCACTAGACAGACCGAAACGGAGCTTTCGCTCCTGGTTGTGATTGTGCACATTATTGGCCTGCTCTACTGGGTCAAATTGTATCCCCCAACAAGAGATATGGCTAAAACAAACAAAGTACACTCTAAGCCTACCTCTAGGCTTAACCCTGACTTTACCCGCAAGACGCTATGCCAAGCCTCTGCGAAATGTGAGGTTCCGTTTGACGGGCGCAATTCAGGCACGGATAAAAACCGCGACCAGCCCGCAGAAGGTCACCGCGGCAGCCCGGCTAGCTCAGTCGGTAGAGCATGAGACTCTTAATCTCAGGGTCGTGGGTTCGAGCCCCACGTTGGGCGTATCTATTAGTCCTCTCTCTTCCCAACGGGGTCTCGGTTTCCAGCGTGCAACCTAGCGAGTCCGTGATTTGCCGGAAAAGTCCAAGTCTGCTTTTTTTCTTCTTCTCTCACCCACGGACTGGCTCACCGCAGGTCTCTGTGGCGCAATCGGTCAGCGCGTTCGGCTGTTAACCGAAAGGTTGGTGGTTCGAGCCCACCCAGGGACGAAGGCTGTTTTTCGTTGACGTGCTGCCATGTAACCACCAACACGGCCCCAGAATTTAGCACACGTGTGTCCACTAGCGCATCCGTGTCATTTAGGACGCGTGACACGACCTTCCTTGGCCCCTTTTAGCGTATACAGCTTGGTCAGTTGCCTTGTGTTCAAAGAAGACAGCGGGTCTTATGTGAAAGTTTACATCAGCTCAAGTTTGCTGTGGCGCCTGGACGGAATGTTCATGTTTTTTTTTCCGGGTGGTGGAGGCCTGTGTTCCAGAGAGGTCCTGCTCAAAACTCATTTTAAAACACCCTCGAGCATCTGTAATAACTTCCGATATTGATCGAGTTCGGATTGTGTTCGCACCAGTAACTTGTGACCTATCAGGCTCTCAGGCATGAGGTCAATGGATTTGGCATAGGCCTATATGTACTGGCGTTTTTGTAGGTAATGTTCCGCTTGGAGGTCGTGTCCCTCCAATTCTTTGTTGTATGGCTCACTTTTGCCCTTGGATATTTGGAGAAGTTTGCCTTCGGTAACCGCTCTCTCACTCGACAGACCGAAACGGAGCTTTCGCTCCTGGTTGTGATTGTGCACATTATTGGCCTGCTCTACTGGGTCAAATTGTATCCCCCAACAAGAGATATGGCTAAAACAAACAAAGTACACTCTAAGCCTACCTCTAGGCTTAACCCTGACTTTACCCGCAAGACGCTATGCCAAGCCTCTGCGAAATGTGAGGTTCCGTTTGACGGGCACAATTCAGGCACGGATAAAAAACGCGACCAGCCCGCAGGAGGTCACCGCGGCAGCCCGGCTAGCTCAGTCGGTAGAGCATGAGACTCTTAATCTCAGGGTCGTGGGTTCGAGCCCCACGTTGGGCGTATCTATTAGTCCTCTCTCTTCCCAACGGGGTCTCGGTTTCCAGCGTGCAACCTAGCGAGTCCGTGATTTGCCGGAAAAGTCCAAGTCTGCTTTTTTTCTTCTTCTCTCACCCACGGACTGGCTCACCGCAGGTCTCTGTGGCGCAATCGGTCAGCGCGTTCGGCTGTTAACCGAAAGGTTGGTGGTTCGAGCCCACCCAGGGACGAAGGCTGTTTTTCGTTGACGTGCTGCCATGTAACCACCAACACGGCCCCAGAATTTAGCACACGTGTGTCCACTAGCGCATCCGTGTCATTTAGGACGCGTGACACGACCTTCCTTGGCCCCTTTTAGCGTATACAGCTTGGTCAGTTGCCTTGTGTTCAAAGAAGACAGCGGGTCTTATGTGAAAGTTTACATCAGCTCAAGTTTGCTGTGGCGCCTGGACGGAATGTTCATGTTTTTTTTTTCCGGGTGGTGGTGGCCTGTGTTCCAGAGAGGTCCTGCTCAAAACTCATTTTAAAACACCCTCGAGCATTTGTAATAACTTCCGATATTGATCGAGTTCGGATTGTGTTCGCACCAGTAACTTGTGACCTATCAGGCTCTCAGGCATGAGGTCAATGGATTTGGCATAGGCCTATATGTACTGGCGTTTTTGTAGGTAACGTTCCGCTTGGAGGTCGTGTCCCTCCAATTCTTTGTTGTTTGGCTCACTTTTGCCCTTGGATATTTGGAGAAGTTTGCCTTCGGTAACCGCTCTCTCACTCGACAGACCGAAACGGAGCTTTCGCTCCTGGTTGTGATTGTGCACATTATTGGCCTGCTCTACTGGGTCAAATTGTATCCCCCAACAAGAGATATGGCTAAAACAAACAAAGTACACTCTAAGCCTACCTCTAGGCTTAACCCTGACTTTACCCGCAAGACGCTATGCCAAGCCTCTGCGAAATGTGAGGTTCCGTTTGACGGGCGCAATTCAGGCACGGATAAAAACCGCGACCAGCCCGCAGAAGGTCACCGCGGCACCCCGGCTAGCTCAGTCGGTAGAGCATGAGACTCTTAATCTCAGGGTCGTGGGTTCGAGCCCCACGTTGGGCGTATCTATTAGTCCTCTCTCTTCCCAACGGGGTCTCGGTTTCCAGCGTGCAACCTAGCGAGTCCGTGATTTGCCGGAAAAGTCCAAGTCTGCTTTTTTTCTTCTTCTCTCACCCACGGACTGGCTCACCGCAGGTCTCTGTGGCGCAATCGGTCAGCGCGTTCGGCTGTTAACCGAAAGGTTGGTGGTTCGAGCCCACCCAGGGACGAAGGCTGTTTTTCGTTGACGTGCTGCCATGTAACCACCAACACGGCCCCAGAATTTAGCACACGTGTGTCCACTAGCGCATCCGTGTCATTTAGGACGCGTGACACGACCTTCCTTGGCCCCTTTTAGCGTATACAGCTTGGTCAGTTGCCTTGTGTTCAAAGAAGACAGCGGGTCTTATGTGAAAGTTTACATCAGCTCAAGTTTGCTGTGGCGCCTGGACGGAATGTTCATGTTTTTTTTTCCGGGTGGTGGAGGCCTGTGTTCCAGAGAGGTCCTGCTCAAAACTCATTTAAAAACACCCTCGAGCATCTGTAATAACTTCCGATATTGATCGAGTTCGGATTGTGTTCGCACCAGTAACTTGTGACCTATCAGGCTCTCAGGCATGAGGTCAATGGATTTGGCATAGGCCTATATGTACTGGCGTTTTTGTAGGTAACGTTCCGCTTGGAGGTCGTGTCCCTCCAATTCTTTGTTGTATGGCTCACTTTTGTCCTTGGATATTTGGAGAAGTTTGCCTTCGGTAACCGCTCTCTCACTAGACAGACCGAAACGGAGCTTTCGCTCCTGGTTGTGATTGTGCACATTATTGGCCTGCTCTACTGGGTCAAATTGTATCCCCCAACAAGAGATATGGCTAAAACAAACAAAGTACACTCTAAGCCTACCTCTAGGCTTAACCCTGACTTTACCCGCAAGACGCTATGCCAAGCCTCTGCGAAATGTGAGGTTCCGTTTGACGGGCGCAATTCAGGCACGGATAAAAACCGCGACCAGCCCGCAGAAGGTCACCGCGGCAGCCCGGCTAGCTCAGTCGGTAGAGCATGAGACTCTTAATCTCAGGGTCGTGGTTTCGAGCCCCACGTTGGGCGTATCTATTAGTCCTCTCTCTTCCCAACGGGGTCTCGGTTTCCAGCGTGCAACCTAGCGAGTCCGTGATTTGCCGGAAAAGTCCAAGTCTGCTTTTTTTCTTCTTCTCTCACCCACAGACTGGCTCACCGCAGGTCTCTGTGGCGCAATCGGTCAGCGCGTTCGGCTGTTAACCGAAAGGTTGGTGGTTCGAGCCCACCCAGGGACGAAGGCTGTTTTTCGTTGACGTGCTGCCATGTAACCACCAACACGGCCCCAGAATTTAGCACACGTGTGTCCACTAGCGCATCCGTGTCATTTAGGACGCGTGACACGACCTTCCTTGGCCCCTTTTAGCGTATACAGCTTGGTCAGTTGCCTTGTGTTCAAAGAAGACAGCGGGTCTTATGTGAAAGTTTACATCAGCTCAAGTTTGCTGTGGCGCCTGGACGGAATGTTCATGTTTTTTTTTCCGGGTGGTGGAGGCCTGTGTTCCAGAGAGGTCCTGCTCAAAACTCATTTTAAAACACCCTCGAGCATCTGTAATAACTTCCGATATTGATCGAGTTCGGATTGTGTTCGCACCAGTAACTTGTGACCTATCAGGCTCTCAGGCATGAGGTCAATGGATTTGGCATAGGCCTATATGTACTGGCGTTTTTGTAGGTAACGTTCCGCTTGGAGGTCGTGTCCCTCCAATTCTTTGTTGTTTGGCTCACTTTTGCCCTTGGATATTTGGAGAAGTTTGCCTTCGGTAACCGCTCTCTCACTCGACAGACCGAAACGGAGCTTTCGCTCCTGGTTGTGATTGTGCACATTATTGGCCTGCTCTACTGGGTCAAATTGTATCCCCCAACAAGAGATATGGCTAAAACAAACAAAGTACACTCTAAGCCTACCTCTAGGCTTAACCCTGACTTTACCCGCAAGACGCTATGCCAAGCCTCTGCGAAATGTGAGGTTCCGTTTGACGGGCGCAATTCAGGCACGGATAAAAACCGCGACCAGCCCGCAGAAGGTCACCGCGGCAGCCCGGCTAGCTCAGTCGGTAGAGCATGAGACTCTTAATCTCAGGGTCGTGGGTTCGAGCCCCACGTTGGGCGTATCTATTAGTCCTCTCTCTTCCCAACGGGGTCTCGGTTTCCAGCGTGCAACCTAGCGAGTCCGTGATTTGCCGGAAAAGTCCAAGTCTGCTTTTTTTCTTCTTCTCTCACCCACAGACTGGCTCACCGCAGGTCTCTGTGGCGCAATCGGTCAGCGCGTTCGGCTGTTAACCGAAAGGTTGGTGGTTCGAGCCCACCCAGGGACGAAGGCTGTTTTTCGTTGACGTGCTGCCATGTAACCACCAACACGGCCCCAGAATTTAGCACACGTGTGTCCACTAGCGCATCCGTGTCATTTAGGACGCGTGACACGACCTTCCTTGGCCCCTTTTAGCGTATACAGCTTGGTCAGTTGCCTTGTGTTCAAAGAAGACAGCGGGTCTTATGTGAAAGTTTACATCAGCTCAAGTTTGCTGTGGCGCCTGGACGGAATGTTCATGTTTTTTTTTCCAGGTGGTGGAGGCCTGTGTTCCAGAGAGGTCCTGCTCAAAACTCATTTTAAAACACCCTGGAGCATTTGTAATAACTTCCGATATTGATCGAGTTCGGATTGTGTTCGCACCAGTAACTTGTGACCTATCAGGCTCTCAGGCATGAGGTCAATGGATTTGGCATAGGCCTATATGTACTGGCGTTTTTGTAGGTAACGTTCCGCTTGGAGGTCGTGTCCCTCCAATTCTTTGTTGTTTGGCTCACTTTTGCCCTTGGATATTTGGAGAAGTTTGCCTTCGGTAACCGCTCTCTCACTCGACAGACCGAAACGGAGCTTTCGCTCCTGGTTGTGATTGTGCACATTATTGGCCTGCTCTACTGGGTCAAATTGTATCCCCCAACAAGAGATATGGCTAAAACAAACAAAGTACACTCTAAGCCTACCTCTAGGCTTAACCCTGACTTTACCCGCAAGACGCTATGCCAAGCCTCTGCGAAATGTGAGGTTCCGTTTGAAGGGCGCAATTCAGGCACGGATAAAAACCGCGACCAGCCCGCAGAAGGTCACCGCGGCAGCCCGGCTAGCTCAGTCGGTAGAGCATGAGACTCTTAATCTCAGGGTCGTGGGTTCGAGCCCCACGTTGGGCGTATCTATTAGTCCTCTCTCTTCCCAACGGGGTCTCGGTTTCCAGCGTGCAACCTAGCGAGTCCGTGATTTGCCGGAAAAGTCCAAGTCTGCTTTTTTTCTTCTTCTCTCACCCACAGACTGGCTCACCGCAGGTCTCTGTGGCGCAATCGGTCAGCGCGTTCGGCTGTTAACCGAAAGGTTGGTGGTTCGAGCCCACCCAGGGACGAAGGCTGTTTTTCGTTGACGTGCTGCCATGTAACCACCAACACGGCCCCAGAATTTAGCACACGTGTGTCCACTAGCGCATCCGTGTCATTTAGGACGCGTGACACGACCTTCCTTGGCCCCTTTTAGCGTATACAGCTTGGTCAGTTGCCTTGTGTTCAAAGAAGACAGCGGGTCTTATGTGAAAGTTTACATCAGCTCAAGTTTGCTGTGGCGCCTGGACGGAATGTTCATGTTTTTTTTTTCCGGGTGGTGGAGGCCTGTGTTCCAGAGAGGTCCTGCTCAAAACTCATTTTAAAACACCCTCGAGCATTTGTAATAACTTCCGATATTGATCGAGTTCGGATTGTGTTCGCACCAGTAACTTGTGACCTATCAGGCTCTCAGGCATGAGGTCAATGGATTTGGCATAGGCCTATATGTACTGGCGTTTTTGTAGGTAACGTTCCGCTTGGAGGTCGTGTCCCTCCAATTCTTTGTTGTTTGGCTCACTTTTGCCCTTGGATATTTGGAGAAGTTTGCCTTCGGTAACCGCTCTCTCACTCGACAGACCGAAACGGAGCTTTCGCTCCTGGTTGTGATTGTGCACATTATTGGCCTGCTCTACTGGGTCAAATTGTATCCCCCAACAAGAGATATGGCTAAAACAAACAAAGTACACTCTAAGCCTACCTCTAGGCTTAACCCTGACTTTACCCGCAAGACGCTATGCCAAGCCTCTGCGAAATGTGAGGTTCCGTTTGACGGGCGCAATTCAGGCACGGATAAAAACCGCGACCAGCCCGCAGAAGGTCACCGCGGCAGCCCGGCTAGCTCAGTCGGTAGAGCATGAGACTCTTAATCTCAGGGTCGTGGGTTCGAGCCCCACGTTGGGCGTATCTATTAGTCCTCTCTCTTCCCAACGGGGTCTCGGTTTCCAGCGTGCAACCTAGCGAGTCCGTGATTTGCCGGAAAAGTCCAAGTCTGCTTTTTTTCTTCTTCTCTCACCCACAGACTGGCTCACCACAGGTCTCTGTGGCGCAATCGGTCAGCGCGTTCGGCTGTTAACCGAAAGGTTGGTGGTTCGAGCCCACCCAGGGACGAAGGCTGTTTTTCGTTGACGTGCTGCCATGTAACCACCAACACGGCCCCAGAATTTAGCACACGTGTGTCCACTAGCGCATCCGTGTCATTTAGGACGCGTGACACGACCTTCCTTGGCCCCTTTTAGCGTATACAGCTTGGTCAGTTGCCTTGTGTTCAAAGAAGACAGCGGGTCTTATGTGAAAGTTTACATCAGCTCAAGTTTGCTGTGGCGCCTGGACGGAATGTTCATGTTTTTTTTTCCAGGTGGTGGAGGCCTGTGTTCCAGAGAGGTCCTGCTCAAAACTCATTTTAAAACACCCTGGAGCATTTGTAATAACTTCCGATATTGATCGAGTTCGGATTGTGTTCGCACCAGTAACTTGTGACCTATCAGGCTCTCAGGCATGAGGTCAATGGATTTGGCATAGGCCTATATGTACTGGCGTTTTTGTAGGTAACGTTCCGCTTGGAGGTCGTGTCCCTCCAATTCTTTGTTGTTTGGCTCACTTTTGCCCTTGGATATTTGGAGAAGTTTGCCTTCGGTAACCGCTCTCTCACTCGACAGACCGAAACGGAGCTTTCGCTCCTGGTTGTGATTGTGCACATTATTGGCCTGCTCTACTGGGTCAAATTGTATCCCCCAACAAGAGATATGGCTAAAACAAACAAAGTACACTCTAAGCCTACCTCTAGGCTTAACCCTGACTTTACCCGCAAGACGCTATGCCAAGCCTCTGCGAAATGTGAGGTTCCGTTTGAAGGGCGCAATTCAGGCACGGATAAAAACCGCGACCAGCCCGCAGAAGGTCACCGCGGCAGCCCGGCTAGCTCAGTCGGTAGAGCATGAGACTCTTAATCTCAGGGTCGTGGGTTCGAGCCCCACGTTGGGCGTATCTATTAGTCCTCTCTCTTCCCAACGGGGTCTCGGTTTCCAGCGTGCAACCTAGCGAGTCCGTGATTTGCCGGAAAAGTCCAAGTCTGCTTTTTTTCTTCTTCTCTCACCCACAGACTGGCTCACCGCAGGTCTCTGTGGCGCAATCGGTCAGCGCGTTCGGCTGTTAACCGAAAGGTTGGTGGTTCGAGCCCACCCAGGGACGAAGGCTGTTTTTCGTTGACGTGCTGCCATGTAACCACCAACACGGCCCCAGAATTTAGCACACGTGTGTCCACTAGCGCATCCGTGTCATTTAGGACGCGTGACACGACCTTCCTTGGCCCCTTTTAGCGTATACAGCTTGGTCAGTTGCCTTGTGTTCAAAGAAGACAGCGGGTCTTATGTGAAAGTTTACATCAGCTCAAGTTTGCTGTGGCGCCTGGACGGAATGTTCATGTTTTTTTTTCCGGGTGGTGGAGGCCTGTGTTCCAGAGAGGTCCTGCTCAAAACTCATTTTAAAACACCCTCGAGCATTTGTAATAACTTCCGATATTGATCGAGTTCGGATTGTGTTCGCACCAGTAACTTGTGACCTATCAGGCTCTCAGGCATGAGGTCAATGGATTTGGCATAGGCCTATATGTACTGGCGTTTTTGTAGGTAACGTTCCGCTTGGAGGTCGTGTCCCTCCAATTCTTTGTTGTATGGCTCACTTTTGCCCTTGGATATTTGGAGAAGTTTGCCTTCGGTAACCGCTCTCTCACTCGACAGACCGAAACGGAGCTTTCGCTCCTGGTTGTGATTGTGCACATTATTGGCCTGCTCTACTGGGTCAAATTGTATCCCCCAACAAGAGATATGGCTAAAACAAACAAAGTACACTCTAAGCCTACCTCTAGGCTTAACCCTGACTTTACCCGCAAGACGCTATGCCAAGCCTCTGCGAAATGTGAGGTTCCGTTTGACGGGCGCAATTCAGGCACGGATAAAAACCACGACCAGCCCGCAGAAGGTCACCGCGGCAGCCCGGCTAGCTCAGTCGGTAGAGCATGAGACTCATAATCTCAGGGTCGTGGGTGCGAGCCCCACGTTGGGCGTATCTATTAGTCCTCTCTCTTCCCAACGGGGTCTCGGTTTCCAGCGTGCCACCTAGCGAGTCCGTGATTTGCCGGAAAAGTCCAAGTCTGCTTTTTTTCTTCTTCTCTCACCCACGGACTGGCTCACCGCAGGTCTCTGTGGCGCAATCGGTCAGCGCGTTCGGCTGTTAACCGAAAGGTTGGTGGTTCGAGCCCACCCAGGGACGAAGGCTGTTTTTCGTTGACGTGCTGCCATGTAACCACCAACACGGCCCCAGAATTTAGCACACGTGTGTCCACTAGCGCATCCGTGTCATTTAGGACGCGTGACACGACCTTCCTTGGCCCCTTTTAGCGTATACAGCTTGGTCAGTTGCCTTGTGTTCAAAGAAGACAGCGGGTCTTATGTGAAAGTTTACATCAGCTCAAGTTTGCTGTGGCGCCTGGACGGAATGTTCATGTTTTTTTTTCCAGGTGGTGGAGGCCTGTGTTCCAGAGAGGTCCTGCTCAAAACTCATTTTAAAACACCCTGGAGCATTTGTAATAACTTCCGATATTGATCGAGTTCGGATTGTGTTCGCACCAGTAACTTGTGACCTATCAGGCTCTCAGGCATGAGGTCAATGGATTTGGCATAGGCCTATATGTACTGGCGTTTTTGTAGGTAAAGTTCCGCTTGGAGGTCGTGT
>NW_028118497.1:85000-95000 GCF_965113295.1 Leuciscus leuciscus
ACAAGAGATATGGCTAAAACAAACAAAGTACACTCTAAGCCTACCTCTAGGCTTAACCCTGACTTTACCCGCAAGACGCTATGCCAAGCCTCTGCGAAATGTGAGGTTCCGTTTGACGGGCGCAATTCAGGCACGGATAAAAACCGCGACCAGCCCGCAGAAGGTCACCGCGGCAGCCCGGCTAGCTCAGTCGGTAGAGCATGAGACTCTTAATCTCAGGGTCGTGGGTTCGAGCCCCACGTTGGGCGTATCTATTAGTCCTCTCTCTTCCCAACGGGGTCTCGGTTTCCAGCGTGCAACCTAGCGAGTCCGTGATTTGCCGGAAAAGTCCAAGTCTGCTTTTTTTCTTCTTCTCTCACCCACGGACTGGCTCACCGCAGGTCTCTGTGGCGCAATCGGTCAGCGCGTTCGGCTGTTAACCGAAAGGTTGGTGGTTCGAGCCCACCCAGGGACGAAGGCTGTTTTTCGTTGACGTGCTGCCATGTAACCACCAACACGGCCCCAGAATTTAGCACACGTGTGTCCACTAGCGCATCCGTGTCATTTAGGACGCGTGACACGACCTTCCTTGGCCCCTTTTAGCGTATACAGCTTGGTCAGTTGCCTTGTGTTCAAAGAAGACAGCGGGTCTTGTGTGAAAGTTTACATCAGCTCAAGTTTGCTGTGGCGCCTGGACGGAATGTTCATGTTTTTTTTTCCGGGTGGTGGAGGCCTGTGTTCCAGAGAGGTCCTGCTCAAAACTCATTTTAAAACACCCTCGAGCATCTGTAATAACTTCCGATATTGATCGAGTTCGGATTGTGTTCGCACCAGTAACTTGTGACCTATCAGGCTCTCAGGCATGAGGTCAATGGATTTGGCATAGGCCTATATGTACTGGCGTTTTTGTAGGTAACGTTCCGCTTGGAGGTCGTGTCCCTCCAATTCTTTGTTGTATGGCTCACTTTTGCCCTTGGATATTTGGAGAAGTTTGCCTTCGGTAACCGCTCTCTCACTCGACAGACCGAAACGGAGCTTTCGCTCCTGGTTGTGATTGTGCACATTATTGGCCTGCTCTACTGGGTCAAATTGTATCCCCCAACAAGAGATATGGCTAAAACAAACAAAGTACACTCTAAGCCTACCTCTAGGCTTAATCCTGACTTTACCCGCAAGACGCTATGCCAAGCCTCTGCGAAATGTGAGGTTCCGTTTGACGGGCGCAATTCAGGCACGGATAAAAACCACGACCAGCCCGCAGAAGGTCACCGCGGCAGCCCGGCTAGCTCAGTCGGTAGAGCATGAGACTCTTAATCTCAGGGTCGTGGGTTCGAGCCCCACGTTGGGCGTATCTATTAGTCCTCTCTCTTCCCAACGGGGTCTCGGTTTCCAGCGTGCAACCTAGCGAGTCCGTGATTTGCCGGAAAAGTCCAAGTCTGCTTTTTTTCTTCTCTCACCCACGGACTGGCTCACCGCAGGTCTCTGTGGCGCAATCGGTCAGCGCGTTCGGCTGTTAACCGAAAGGTTGGTGGTTCGAGCCCACCCAGGGACGAAGGCTGTTTTTCGTTGACGTGCTGCCATGTAACCACCAACACGGCCCCAAAATTTAGCACACGTGTGTCCACTAGCGCATCCGTGTCATTTAGGACGCGTGACACGACCTTCCTTGGCCCCTTTTAGCGTATACAGCTTGGTCAGTTGCCTTGTGTTCAAAGAAGACAGCGGGTCTTATGTGAAAGTTTACATCAGCTCAAGTTTGCTGTGGCGCCTGGACGGAATGTTCATGTTTTTTTTTCCGGGTGGTGGAGGCCTGTGTTCCAGAGAGGTCCTGCTCAAAACTCATTTTAAAACACCCTCGAGCATTTGTAATAACTTCCGATATTGATCGAGTTCGGATTGTGTTCGCACCAGTAACTTGTGACCTATCAGGCTCTCAGGCATGAGGTCAATGGATTTGGCATAGGCCTATATGTACTGGCGTTTTTGTAGGTAACGTTCCGCTTGGAGGTCGTGTCCCTCCAATTCTTTGTTGTATGGCTCACTTTTGCCCTTGGATATTTGGAGAAGTTTGCCTTCGGTAACCGCTCTCTCACTCGACAGACCGAAACGGAGCTTTCGCTCCTGGTTGTGATTGTGCACATTATTGGCCTGCTCTACTGGGTCAAATTGTATCCCCCAACAAGAGATATGGCTAAAACAAACAAAGTACACTCTAAGCCTACCTCTAGGCTTAACCCTGACTTTACCCGCAAGACGCTATGCCAAGCCTCTGCGAAATGTGAGGTTCCGTTTGACGGGCGCAATTCAGGCACGGATAAAAACCGCGACCAGCCCGCAGAAGGCCACCGCGGCAGCCCGGCTAGCTCAGTCGGTAGAGCATGAGACTCTTAATCTCAGGGTCGTGGGTTCGAGCCCCACGTTGGGCGTATCTATTAGTCCTCTCTCTTCCCAACGGGGTCTCGGTTTCCAGCGTGCAACCTAGCGAGTCCGTGATTTGCCGGAAAAGTCCAAGTCTGCTTTTTTTCTTCTTCTCTCACCCACGGACTGGCTCACCGCAGGTCTCTGTGGCGCAATCGGTCAGCGCGTTCGGCTGTTAACCGAAAGGTTGGTGGTTCGAGCCCACCCAGGGACGAAGGCTGTTTTTCGTTGACGTGCTGCCATGTAACCACCAACACGGCCCCAGAATTTAGCACACGTGTGTCCACTAGCGCATCCGTGTCATTTAGGACGCGTGACACGACCTTCCTTGGCCCCTTTTAGCGTATACAGCTTGGTCAGTTGCCTTGTGTTCAAAGAAGACAGCGGGTCTTGTGTGAAAGTTTACATCAGCTCAAGTTTGCTGTGGCGCCTGGACGGAATGTTCATGTTTTTTTTTCCGGGTGGTGGAGGCCTGTGTTCCAGAGAGGTCCTGCTCAAAACTCATTTTAAAACACCCTCGAGCATCTGTAATAACTTCCGATATTGATCGAGTTCGGATTGTGTTCGCACCAGTAACTTGTGACCTATCAGGCTCTCAGGCATGAGGTCAATGGATTTGGCATAGGCCTATATGTACTGGCGTTTTTGTAGGTAACGTTCCGCTTGGAGGTCGTGTCCCTCCAATTCTTTGTTGTATGGCTCACTTTTGCCCTTGGATATTTGGAGAAGTTTGCCTTCGGTAACCGCTCTCTCACTCGACAGACCGAAACGGAGCTTTCGCTCCTGGTTGTGATTGTGCACATTATTGGCCTGCTCTACTGGGTCAAATTGTATCCCCCAACAAGAGATATGGCTAAAACAAACAAAGTACACTCTAAGCCTACCTCTAGGCTTAACCCTGACTTTACCCGCAAGACGCTATGCCAAGCCTCTGCGAAATGTGAGGTTCCGTTTGACGGGCGCAATTCAGGCACGGATAAAAACCGCGACCAGCCCGCAGAAGGTCACCGCGGCAGCCCGGCTAGCTCAGTCGGTAGAGCATGAGACTCTTAATCTCAGGGTCGTGGGTTCGAGCCCCACGTTGGGCGTATCTATTAGTCCTCTCTCTTCCCAACGGGGTCTCGGTTTCCAGCGTGCAACCTAGCGAGTCCGTGATTTGCCGGAAAAGTCCAAGTCTGCTTTTTTTCTTCTTCTCTCACCCACGGACTGGCTCACCGCAGGTCTCTGTGGCGCAATCGGTCAGCGCGTTCGGCTGTTAACCGAAAGGTTGGTGGTTCGAGCCCACCCAGGGACGAAGGCTGTTTTTCGTTGACGTGCTGCCATGTAACCACCAACACGGCCCCAGAATTTAGCACACGTGTGTCCACTAGCGCATCCGTGTCATTTAGGACGCGTGACACGACCTTCCTTGGCCCCTTTTAGCGTATACAGCTTGGTCAGTTGCCTTGTGTTCAAAGAAGACAGCGGGTCTTATGTGAAAGTTTACATCAGCTCAAGTTTGCTGTGGCGCCTGGACGGAATGTTCATGTTTTTTTTTCCGGGTGGTGGAGGCCTGTGTTCCAGAGAGGTCCTGCTCAAAACTCATTTTAAAACACCCTCGAGCATTTGTAATAACTTCCGATATTGATCGAGTTCGGATTGTGTTCGCACCAGTAACTTGTGACCTATCAGGCTCTCAGGCATGAGGTCAATGGATTTGGCATAGGCCTATATGTACTGGCGTTTTTGTAGGTAACGTTCCGCTTGGAGGTCGTGTCCCTCCAATTCTTTGTTGTTTGGCTCACTTTTGCCCTTGGATATTTGGAGAAGTTTGCCTTCGGTAACCGCTCTCTCACTCGACAGACCGAAACGGAGCTTTCGCTCCTGGTTGTGATTGTGCACATTATTGGCCTGCTCTACTGGGTCAAATTGTATCCCCCAACAATAGATATGGCTAAAACAAACAAAGTACACTCTAAGCCTACCTCTAGGCTTAACCCTGACTTTACCCGCAAGACGCTATGCCAAGCCTCTGCGAAATGTGAGGTTCCGTTTGACGGGCGCAATTCAGGCACGGATAAAAACCGCGACCAGCCCGCAGAAGGTCACCGCGGCAGCCCGGCTAGCTCAGTCGGTAGAGCATGAGACTCTTAATCTCAGGGTCGTGGGTTCGAGCCCCACGTTGGGCGTATCTATTAGTCCTCTCTCTTCCCAACGGGGTCTCGGTTTCCAGCGTGCAACCTAGCGAGTCCGTGATTTGCCTGAAAAGTCCAAGTCTGCTTTTTTTCTTCTTCTCTCACCCACGGACTGGCTCACCGCAGGCCTCTGTGGCGCAATTGGTCAGCGCGTTCGGCTGTTAACCGAAAGGTTGGTGGTTCGAGCCCACCCAGGGACGAAGGCTGTTTTTCGTTGACGTGCTGCCATGTAACCACCAACACGGCCCCAGAATTTAGCACACGTGTGTCCACTAGCGCATCCGTGTCATTTAGGACGCGTGACACGACCTTCCTTGGCCCCTTTTAGCGTATACAGCTTGGTCAGTTGCCTTGTGTTCAAAGAAGACAGCGGGTCTTGTGTGAAAGTTTACATCAGCTCAAGTTTGCTGTGGCGCCTGGACGGAATGTTCATGTTTTTTTTTCCGGGTGGTGGAGGCCTGTGTTCCAGAGAGGTCCTGCTCAAAACTCATTTTAAAACACCCTCGAGCATCTGTAATAACTTCCGATATTGATCGAGTTCGGATTGTGTTCGCACCAGTAACTTGTGACCTATCAGGCTCTCAGGCATGAGGTCAATGGATTTGGCATAGGCCTATATGTACTGGCGTTTTTGTAGGTAACGTTCCGCTTGGAGGTCGTGTCCCTCCAATTCTTTGTTGTATGGCTCACTTTTGCCCTTGGATATTTGGAGAAGTTTGCCTTCGGTAACCGCTCTCTCACTCGACAGACCGAAACGGAGCTTTCGCTCCTGGTTGTGATTGTGCACATTATTGGCCTGCTCTACTGGGTCAAATTGTATCCCCCAACAAGAGATATGGCTAAAACAAACAAAGTACACTCTAAGCCTACCTCTAGGCTTAACCCTGACTTTACCCGCAAGACGCTATGCCAAGCCTCTGCGAAATGTGAGGTTCCGTTTGACGGGCGCAATTCAGGCACGGATAAAAACCACGACCAGCCCGCAGAAGGTCACCGCGGCAGCCCGGCTAGCTCAGTCGGTAGAGCATGAGACTCTTAATCTCAGGGTCGTGGGTTCGAGCCCCACGTTGGGCGTATCTATTAGTCCTCTCTCTTCCCAACGGGGTCTCGGTTTCCAGCGTGCAACCTAGCGAGTCCGTGATTTGCCGGAAAAGTCCAAGTCTGCTTTTTTTCTTCTTCTCTCACCCACGGACTGGCTCACCGCAGGTCTCTGTGGCGCAATCGGTCAGCGCGTTCGGCTGTTAACCGAAAGGTTGGTGGTTCGAGCCCACCCAGGGACGAAGGCTGTTTTTCGTTGACGTGCTGCCATGTAACCACCAACACGGCCCCAGAATTTAGCACACGTGTGTCCACTAGCGCATCCGTGTCATTTAGGACGCGTGACACGACCTTCCTTGGCCCCTTTTAGCGTATACAGCTTGGTCAGTTGCCTTGTGTTCAAAGAAGACAGCGGGTCTTGTGTGAAAGTTTACATCAGCTCAAGTTTGCTGTGGCGCCTGGACGGAATGTTCATGTTTTTTTTTCCGGGTGGTGGAGGCCTGTGTTCCAGAGAGGTCCTGCTCAAAACTCATTTTAAAACACCCTCGAGCATCTGTAATAACTTCCGATATTGATCGAGTTCGGATTGTGTTCGCACCAGTAACTTGTGACCTATCAGGCTCTCAGGCATGAGGTCAATGGATTTGGCATAGGCCTATATGTACTGGCGTTTTTGTAGGTAACGTTCCGCTTGGAGGTCGTGTCCCTCCAATTCTTTGTTGTATGGCTCACTTTTGCCCTTGGATATTTGGAGAAGTTTGCCTTCGGTAACCGCTCTCTCACTCGACAGACCGAAACGGAGCTTTCGCTCCTGGTTGTGATTGTGCACATTATTGGCCTGCTCTACTGGGTCAAATTGTATCCCCCAACAAGAGATATGGCTAAAACAAACAAAGTACACTCTAAGCCTACCTCTAGGCTTAACCCTGACTTTACCCGCAAGACGCTATGCCAAGCCTCTGCGAAATGTGAGGTTCCGTTTGACGGGCGCAATTCAGGCACGGATAAAAACCGCGACCAGCCCGCAGAAGGTCACCGCGGCAGCCCGGCTAGCTCAGTCGGTAGAGCATGAGACTCTTAATCTCAGGGTCGTGGGTTCGAGCCCCACGTTGGGCGTATCTATTAGTCCTCTCTCTTCCCAACGGGGTCTCGGTTTCCAGCGTGCAACCTAGCGAGTCCGTGATTTGCCGGAAAAGTCCAAGTCTGCTTTTTTTCTTCTTCTCTCACCCACGGACTGGCTCACCGCAGGTCTCTGTGGCGCAATCGGTCAGCGCGTTCGGCTGTAAACCGAAAGGTTGGTGGTTCGAGCCCACCCAGGGACGAAGGCTGTTTTTCGTTGACGTGCTGCCATGTAACCACCAACACGGCCCCAGAATTTAGCACACGTGTGTCCACTAGCGCATCCGTGTCATTTAGGACGCGTGACACGACCTTCCTTGGCCCCTTTTAGCGTATACAGCTTGGTCAGTTGCCTTGTGTTCAAAGAAGACAGCGGGTCTTGTGTGAAAGTTTACATCAGCTCAAGTTTGCTGTGGCGCCTGGACGGAATGTTCATGTTTTTTTTTCCGGGTGGTGGAGGCCTGTGTTCCAGAGAGGTCCTGCTCAAAACTCATTTTAAAACACCCTCGAGCATCTGTAATAACTTCCGATATTGATCGAGTTCGGATTGTGTTCGCACCAGTAACTTGTGACCTATCAGGCTCTCAGGCATGAGGTCAATGGATTTGGCATAGGCCTATATGTACTGGCGTTTTTGTAGGTAACGTTCCGCTTGGAGGTCGTGTCCCTCCAATTCTTTGTTGTATGGCTCACTTTTGCCCTTGGATATTTGGAGAAGTTTGCCTTCGGTAACCGCTCTCTCACTCGACAGACCGAAACGGAGCTTTCGCTCCTGGTTGTGATTGTGCACATTATTGGCCTGCTCTACTGGGTCAAATTGTATCCCCCAACAAGAGATATGGCTAAAACAAACAAAGTACACTCTAAGCCTACCTCTAGGCTTAACCCTGACTTTACCCGCAAGACGCTATGCCAAGCCTCTGCGAAATGTGAGGTTCCGTTTGACGGGCGCAATTCAGGCACGGATAAAAACCACGACCAGCCCGCAGAAGGTCACCGCGGCAGCCCGGCTAGCTCAGTCGGTAGAGCATGAGACTCTTAATCTCAGGGTCGTGGGTTCGAGCCCCACGTTGGGCGTATCTATTAGTCCTCTCTCTTCCCAACGGGGTCTCGGTTTCCAGCGTGCAACCTAGCGAGTCCGTGATTTGCCGGAAAAGTCCAAGTCTGCTTTTTTTCTTCTTCTCTCACCCACGGACTGGCTCACCGCAGGTCTCTGTGGCGCAATCGGTCAGCGCGTTCGGCTGTTAACCGAAAGGTTGGTGGTTCGAGCCCACCCAGGGACGAAGGCTGTTTTTCGTTGACGTGCTGCCATGTAACCACCAACACGGCCCCAGAATTTAGCACACGTGTGTCCACTAGCGCATCCGTGTCATTTAGGACGCGTGACACGACCTTCCTTGGCCCCTTTTAGCGTATACAGCTTGGTCAGTTGCCTTGTGTTCAAAGAAGACAGCGGGTCTTGTGTGAAAGTTTACATCAGCTCAAGTTTGCTGTGGCGCCTGGACGGAATGTTCATGTTTTTTTTTCCGGGTGGTGGAGGCCTGTGTTCCAGAGAGGTCCTGCTCAAAACTCATTTTAAAACACCCTCGAGCATCTGTAATAACTTCCGATATTGATCGAGTTCGGATTGTGTTCGCACCAGTAACTTGTGACCTATCAGGCTCTCAGGCATGAGGTCAATGGATTTGGCATAGGCCTATATGTACTGGCGTTTTTGTAGGTAACGTTCCGCTTGGAGGTCGTGTCCCTCCAATTCTTTGTTGTATGGCTCACTTTTGCCCTTGGATATTTGGAGAAGTTTGCCTTCGGTAACCGCTCTCTCACTCGACAGACCGAAACGGAGCTTTCGCTCCTGGTTGTGATTGTGCACATTATTGGCCTGCTCTACTGGGTCAAATTGTATCCCCCAACAAGAGATATGGCTAAAACAAACAAAGTACACTCTAAGCCTACCTCTAGGCTTAACCCTGACTTTACCCGCAAGACGCTATGCCAAGCCTCTGCGAAATGTGAGGTTCCGTTTGACGGGCGCAATTCAGGCACGGATAAAAACCGCGACCAGCCCGCAGAAGGTCACCGCGGCAGCCCGGCTAGCTCAGTCGGTAGAGCATGAGACTCTTAATCTCAGGGTCGTGGGTTCGAGCCCCACGTTGGGCGTATCTATTAGTCCTCTCTCTTCCCAACGGGGTCTCGGTTTCCAGCGTGCAACCTAGCGAGTCCGTGATTTGCCGGAAAAGTCCAAGTCTGCTTTTTTTCTTCTTCTCTCACCCACGGACTGGCTCACCGCAGGTCTCTGTGGCGCAATCGGTCAGCGCGTTCGGCTGTAAACCGAAAGGTTGGTGGTTCGAGCCCACCCAGGGACGAAGGCTGTTTTTCGTTGACGTGCTGCCATGTAACCACCAACACGGCCCCAGAATTTAGCACACGTGTGTCCACTAGCGCATCCGTGTCATTTAGGACGCGTGACACGACCTTCCTTGGCCCCTTTTAGCGTATACAGCTTGGTCAGTTGCCTTGTGTTCAAAGAAGACAGCGGGTCTTGTGTGAAAGTTTACATCAGCTCAAGTTTGCTGTGGCGCCTGGACGGAATGTTCATGTTTTTTTTTCCGGGTGGTGGAGGCCTGTGTTCCAGAAAGGTCCTGCTCAAAACTCATTTTAAAACACCCTCGAGCATCTGTAATAACTTCCGATATTGATCGAGTTCGGATTGTGTTCGCACCAGTAACTTGTGACCTATCAGGCTCTCAGGCATGAGGTCAATGGATTTGGCATAGGCCTATATGTACTGGCGTTTTTGTAGGTAACGTTCCGCTTGGAGGTCGTGTCCCTCCAATTCTTTGTTGTATGGCTCACTTTTGCCCTTGGATATTTGGAGAAGTTTGCCTTCGGTAACCGCTCTCTCACTCGACAGACCGAAACGGAGCTTTCGCTCCTGGTTGTGATTGTGCACATTATTGGCCTGCTCTACTGGGTCAAATTGTATCCCCCAACAAGAGATATGGCTAAAACAAACAAAGTACACTCTAAGCCTACCTCTAGGCTTAACCCTGACTTTACCCGCAAGACGCTATGCCAAGCCTCTGCGAAATGTGAGGTTCCGTTTGACGGGCGCAATTCAGGCACGGATAAAAACCGCGACCAGCCCGCAGAAGGTCACCGCGGCAGCCCGGCTAGCTCAGTCGGTAGAGCATGAGACTCTTAATCTCAGGGTCGTGGGTTCGAGCCCCACGTTGGGCGTATCTATTAGTCCTCTCTCTTCCCAACGGGGTCTC
>NW_028118497.1:100000-107500 GCF_965113295.1 Leuciscus leuciscus
GAGAAGTTTGCCTTCGGTAACCGCTCTCTCACTCGACAGACCGAAACGGAGCTTTCGCTCCTGGTTGTGATTGTGCACATTATTGGCCTGCTCTACTGGGTCAAATTGTATCCCCCAACAATAGATATGGCTAAAACAAACAAAGTACACTCTAAGCCTACCTCTAGGCTTAACCCTGACTTTACCCGCAAGACGCTATGCCAAGCCTCTGCGAAATGTGAGGTTCCGTTTGACGGGCGCAATTCAGGCACGGATAAAAACCGCGACCAGCCCACAGAAGGTCACCGCGGCAGCCCGGCTAGCTCAGTCGGTAGAGCATGAGACTCTTAATCTCAGGGTCGTGGGTTCGAGCCCCACGTTGGGCGTATCTATTAGTCCTCTCTCTTCCCAACGGGGTCTCGGTTTCCAGCGTGCAACCTAGCGAGTCCGTGATTTGCCTGAAAAGTCCAAGTCTGCTTTTTTTCTTCTTCTCTCACCCACGGACTGGCTCACCGCAGGTCTCTGTGGCGCAATTGGTCAGCGCTTTCGGCTGTTAACCGAAAGGTTGGTGGTTCGAGCCCACCCAGGGACGAAGGCTGGTTTTCGTTGACGTGCTGCCATGTAACCACCAACACGGCCCCAGAATTTAGCACACGTGTGTCCACTAGCGCATCCGTGTCATTTAGGACGCGTGACACGACCTTCCTTGGCCCCTTTTAGCGTATACAGCTTGGTCAGTTGCCTTGTGTTCAAAGAAGACAGCGGGTCTTGTGTGAAAGTTTACATCAGCTCAAGTTTGCTGTGGCGCCTGGACGGAATGTTCATGTTTTTTTTTCCGGGTGGTGGAGGCCTGTGTTCCAGAGAGGTCCTGCTCAAAACTCATTTTAAAACACCCTCGAGCATTTGTAATAACTTCCGATATTGATCGAGTTCGGATTGTGTTCGCACCAGTAACTTGTGACCTATCAGGCTCTCAGGCATGAGGTCAATGGATTTGGCATAGGCCTATATGTACTGGCGTTTTTGTAGGTAACGTTCCGCTTGGAGGTCGTGTCCCTCCAATTCTTTGTTGTATGGCTCACTTTTGCCCTTGGATATTTGGAGAAGTTTGCCTTCGGTAACCGCTCTCTCACTCGACAGACCGAAACGGAGCTTTCGCTCCTGGTTGTGATTGTGCACATTATTGGCCTGCTCTACTGGGTCAAATTGTATCCCCCAACAAGAGATATGGCTAAAACAAACAAAGTACACTCTAAGCCTACCTCTAGGCTTAACCCTGACTTTACCCGCAAGACGCTATGCCAAGCCTCTGCGAAATGTGAGGTTCTGTTTGACGGGCGCAATTCAGGCACGGATAAAAACCGCGACCAGCCCGCAGAAGGCCACCGCGGCAGCCCGGCTAGCTCAGTCGGTAGAGCATGAGACTCTTAATCTCAGGGTCGTGGGTTCGAGCCCCACGTTGGGCGTATCTATTAGTCCTCTCTCTTCCCAACGGGGTCTCGGTTTCCAGCGTGCAACCTAGCGAGTCCGTGATTTGCCGGAAAAGTCCAAGTCTGCTTTTTTTCTTCTTCTCTCACCCACGGACTGGCTCACCGCAGGTCTCTGTGGCGCAATCGGTCAGCGCGTTCGGCTGTTAACCGAAAGGTTGGTGGTTCGAGCCCACCCAGGGACGAAGGCTGTTTTTCGTTGACGTGCTGCCATGTAACCACCAACACGGCCCCAGAATTTAGCACACGTGTGTCCACTAGCGCATCCGTGTCATTTAGGACGCGTGACACGACCTTCCTTGGCCCCTTTTAGCGTATACAGCTTGGTCAGTTGCCTTGTGTTCAAAGAAGACAGCGGGTCTTATGTGAAAGTTTACATCAGCTCAAGTTTGCTGTGGCGCCTGGACGGAATGTTCATGTTTTTTTTTCCGGGTGGTGGAGGCCTGTGTTCCAGAGAGGTCCTGCTCAAAACTCATTTTAAAACACCCTCGAGCATTTGTAATAACTTCCGATATTGATCGAGTTCGGATTGTGTTCGCACCAGTAACTTGTGACCTATCAGGCTCTCAGGCATGAGGTCAATGGATTTGGCATAGGCCTATATGTACTGGCGTTTTTGTAGGTAACGTTCCGCTTGGAGGTCGTGTCCCTCCAATTCTTTGTTGTTTGGCTCACTTTTGCCCTTGGATATTTGGAGAAGTTTGCCTTCGGTAACCGCTCTCTCACTCGACAGACCGAAACGGAGCTTTCGCTCCTGGTTGTGATTGTGCACATTATTGGCCTGCTCTACTGGGTCAAATTGTATCCCCCAACAATAGATATGGCTAAAACAAACAAAGTACACTCTACGCCTACCTCTAGGCTTAACCCTGACTTTACCCGCAAGACGCTATGCCAAGCCTCTGCGAAATGTGAGGTTCCGTTTGACGGGCGCAATTCAGGCACGGATAAAAACCGCGACCAGCCCACAGAAGGTCACCGCGGCAGCCCGGCTAGCTCAGTCGGTAGAGCATGAGACTCTTAATCTCAGGGTCGTGGGTTCGAGCCCCACGTTGGGCGTATCTATTAGTCCTCTCTCTTCCCAACGGGGTCTCGGTTTCCAGCGTGCAACCTAGCGAGTCCGTGATTTGCCTGAAAAGTCCAAGTCTGCTTTTTTTCTTCTTCTCTCACCCACGGACTGGCTCACCGCAGGTCTCTGTGGCGCAATTGGTCAGCGCTTTCGGCTGTTAACCGAAAGGTTGGTGGTTCGAGCCCACCCAGGGACGAAGGCTGGTTTTCGTTGACGTGCTGCCATGTAACCACCAACACGGCCCCAGAATTTAGCACACGTGTGTCCACTAGCGCATCCGTGTCATTTAGGACGCGTGACACGACCTTCCTTGGCCCCTTTTAGCGTATACAGCTTGGTCAGTTGCCTTGTGTTCAAAGAAGACAGCGGGTCTTGTGTGAAAGTTTACATCAGCTCAAGTTTGCTGTGGCGCCTGGACGGAATGTTCATGTTTTTTTTTCCGGGTGGTGGAGGCCTGTGTTCCAGAGAGGTCCTGCTCAAAACTCATTTTAAAACACCCTCGAGCATCTGTAATAACTTCCGATATTGATCGAGTTCGGATTGTGTTCGCACCAGTAACTTGTGACCTATCAGGCTCTCAGGCATGAGGTCAATGGATTTGGCATAGGCCTATATGTACTGGCGTTTTTGTAGGTAACGTTCCGCTTGGAGGTCGTGTCCCTCCAATTCTTTGTTGTATGGCTCACTTTTGCCCTTGGATATTTGGAGAAGTTTGCCTTCGGTAACCGCTCTCTCACTCGACAGACCGAAACGGAGCTTTCGCTCCTGGTTGTGATTGTGCACATTATTGGCCTGCTCTACTGGGTCAAATTGTATCCCCCAACAAGAGATATGGCTAAAACAAACAAAGTACACTCTAAGCCTACTTCTAGGCTTAACCCTGACTTTACCCGCAAGACGCTATGCCAAGCCTCTGCGAAATGTGAGGTTCCGTTTGACGGGCGCAATTCAGGCACGGATAAAAACCGCGACCAGCCCGCAGAAGGTCACCGCGGCAGCCCGGCTAGCTCAGTCGGTAGAGCATGAGACTCTTAATCTCAGGGTCGTGGGTGCGAGCCCCACGTTGGGCGTATCTATTAGTCCTCTCTCTTCCCAACGGGGTCTCGGTTTCCAGCGTGCAACCTAGCGAGTCCGTGATTTGCCGGAAAAGTCCAAGTCTGCTTTTTTTCTTCTTCTCTCACCCACGGACTGGCTCACCGCAGGTCTCTGTGGCGCAATCGGTCAGCGCGTTCGGCTGTTAACCGAAAGGTTGGTGGTTCGAGCCCACCCAGGGACGAAGGCTGTTTTTCGTTGACGTGCTGCCATGTAACCACCAACACGGCCCCAGAATTTAGCACACGTGTGTCCACTAGCGCATCCGTGTCATTTAGGACGCGTGACACGACCTTCCTTGGCCCCTTTTAGCGTATACAGCTTGGTCAGTTGCCTTGTGTTCAAAGAAGACAGCGGGTCTTATGTGAAAGTTTACATCAGCTCAAGTTTGCTGTGGCGCCTGGACGGAATGTTCATGTTTTTTTTCCAGGTGGTGGAGGCCTGTGTTCCAGAGAGGTCCTGCTCAAAACTCATTTTAAAACACCCTCGAGCATTTGTAATAACTTCCGATATTGATCGAGTTCGGATTGTGTTCGCACCAGTAACTTGTGACCTATCAGGCTCTCAGGCATGAGGTCAATGGATTTGGCATGGGCCTATATGTACTGGCGTTTTTGTAGGTAACGTTCCGCTTGGAGGTCGTGTCCCTCCAATTCTTTGTTGTTTGGCTCACTTTTGCCCTTGGATATTTGGAGAAGTTTGCCTTCGGTAACCGCTCTCTCACTCGACAGACCGAAACGGAGCTTTCGCTCCTGGTTGTGATTGTGCACATTATTGGCCTGCTCTACTGGGTCAAATTGTATCCCCCAACAAGAGATATGGCTAAAACAAACAAAGTACACTCTAAGCCTACCTCTAGGCTTAACCCTGACTTTACCCGCAAGACGCTATGCCAAGCCTCTGTGAAATGTGAGGTTCTGTTTGACGGGCGCAATTCAGGCACGGATAAAAACCGCGACCAGCCCGCAGAAGGTCACCGCGGCAGGTAGCTCAGTCGGTAGAGCATGAGACTCTTAATCTCAGGGTCGTGGGTTCGAGCCCCACGTTGGGCGTATCTATTAGTCCTCTCTCTTCCCAACGGGGTCTCGGTTTCCAGCGTGCAACCTAGCGAGTCCGTGATTTGCCGGAAAAGTCCAAGTCTGCTTTTTTTCTTCTTCTCTCACCCACGGACTGGCTCACCGCAGGTCTCTGTGGCGCAATCGGTCAGCGCGTTCGGCTGTTAACCGAAAGGTTGGTGGTTCGAGCCCACCCAGGGACGAAGGCTGTTTTTCTTTGACGTGCTGCCATGTAACCACCAACACGGCCCCAGAATTTAGCACACGTGTGTCCACTAGCGCATCCGTGTCATTTAGGACGCGTGACACGACCTTCCTTGGCCCCTTTTAGCGTATACAGCTTGGTCAGTTGCCTTGTGTTCAAAGAAGACAGCGGGTCTTATGTGAAAGTTTACATCAGCTCAAGTTTGCTGTGGCGCCTGGACGGAATGTTCATGTTTTTTTTTCCGGGTGGTGGAGGCCTGTGTTCCAGAGAGGTCCTGCTCAAAACTCATTTTAAAACACCCTCGAGCATTTGTAATAACTTCCGATATTGATCGAGTTCGGATTGTGTTCGCACCAGTAACTTGTGACCTATCAGGCTCTCAGGCATGAGGTCAATGGATTTGGCATAGGCCTATATGTACTGGCGTTTTTGTAGGTAACGTTCCGCTTGGAGGTCGTGTCCCTCCAATTCTTTGTTGTATGGCTCACTTTTGCCCTTGGATATTTGGAGAAGTTTGCCTTCGGTAACCGCTCTCTCACTCGACAGACCGAAACGGAGCTTTCGCTCCTGGTTGTGATTGTGCACATTATTGGCCTGCTCTACTGGGTCAAATTGTATCCCCCAACAAGAGATATGGCTAAAACAAACAAAGTACACTCTAAGCCTACCTCTAGGCTTAACCCTGACTTTACCCGCAAGACGCTATGCCAAGCCTCTGCGAAATGTGAGGTTCCGTTTGACGGGCGCAATTCAGGCACGGATAAAAACCGCGACCAGCCCGCAGAAGGTCACCGCGGCAGCCCGGCTAGCTCAGTCGGTAGAGCATGAGACTCTTAATCTCAGGGTCGTGGGTTCGAGCCCCACGTTGGGCGTATCTATTAGTCCTCTCTCTTCCCAACGGGGTCTCGGTTTCCAGCGTGCAACCTAGCGAGTCCGTGATTTGCCGGAAAAGTCCAAGTCTGCTTTTTTTCTTCTTCTCTCACCCACGGACTGGCTCACTGCAGGTCTCTGTGGCGCAATCGGTCAGCGCGTTCGGCTGTTAACCGAAAGGTTGGTGGTTCGAGCCCACCCAGGGACGAAGGCTGTTTTTCGTTGACGTGCTGCCATGTAACCACCAACACGGCCCCAGAATTTAGCACACGTGTGTCCACTAGCGCATCCGTGTCATTTAGGACGCGTGACACGACCTTCCTTGGCCCCTTTTAGCGTATACAGCTTGGTCAGTTGCCTTGTGTTCAAAGAAGACAGCGGGTCTTGTGTGAAAGTTTACATCAGCTCAAGTTTGCTGTGGCGCCTGGACGGAATGTTCATGTTTTTTTTTCCGGGTGGTGGAGGCCTGTGTTCCAGAGAGGTCCTGCTCAAAACTCATTTTAAAACACCCTCGAGCATCTGTAATAACTTCCGATATTGATCGAGTTCGGATTGTGTTCGCACCAGTAACTTGTGACCTATCAGGCTCTCAGGCATGAGGTCAATGGATTTGGCATAGGCCTATATGTACTGGCGTTTTTGTAGGTAACGTTCCGCTTGGAGGTCGTGTCCCTCCAATTCTTTGTTGTTTGGCTCACTTTTGCCCTTGGATATTTGGAGAAGTTTGCCTTCGGTAACCGCTCTCTCACTCGACAGACCGAAACGGAGCTTTCGCTCCTGGTTGTGATTGTGCACATTATTGGCCTGCTCTACTGGGTCAAATTGTATCCCCCAACAATAGATATGGCTAAAACAAACAAAGTACACTCTAAGCCTACCTCTAGGCTTAACCCTGACTTTACCCGCAAGACGCTATGCCAAGCCTCTGCGAAATGTGAGGTTCCGTTTGACGGGCGCAATTCAGGCACGGATAAAAACCGCGACCAGCCCGCAGAAGGTCACCGCGGCAGCCCGGCTAGCTCAGTCGGTAGAGCATGAGACTCTTAATCTCAGGGTCGTGGGTTCGAGCCCCACGTTGGGCGTATCTATTAGTCCTCTCTCTTCCCAGCGGGGTCTCGGTTTCCAGCGTGCAACCTAGCGAGTCCGTGATTTGCCTGAAAAGTCCAAGTCTGCTTTTTTTCTTCTTCTCTCACCCACGGACTGGCTCACCGCAGGTCTCTGTGGCGCAATTGGTCAGCGCGTTCGGCTGTTAACCGAAAGGTTGGTGGTTCGAGCCCACCCAGGGACGAAGGCTGTTTTTCGTTGACGTGCTGCCATGTAACCACCAACACGGCCCCAGAATTTAGCACACGTGTGTCCACTAGCGCATCCGTGTCATTTAGGACGCGTGACACGACCTTCCTTGGCCCCTTTTAGCGTATACAGCTTGGTCAGTTGCCTTGTGTTCAAAGAAGACAGCGGGTCTTGTGTGAAAGTTTACATCAGCTCAAGTTTGCTGTGGCGCCTGGACGGAATGTTCATGTTTTTTTTTCCGGGTGGTGGAGGCCTGTGTTCCAGAGAGGTCCTGCTCAAAACTCATTTTAAAACACCCTCGAGCATCTGTAATAACTTCCGATATTGATCGAGTTCGGATTGTGTTCGCACCAGTAACTTGTGACCTATCAGGCTCTCAGGCATGAGGTCAATGGATTTGGCATAGGCCTATATGTACTGGCGTTTTTGTAGGTAACGTTCCGCTTGGAG
>NW_028118497.1:110000-122500 GCF_965113295.1 Leuciscus leuciscus
GCGGCAGCCCGGCTAGCTCAGTCGGTAGAGCATGAGACTCTTAATCTCAGGGTCGTGGGTTCGAGCCCCACGTTGGGCGTATCTATTAGTCCTCTCTCTTCCCAACGGGGTCTCGGTTTCCAGCGTGCAACCTAGCGAGTCCGTGATTTGCCGGAAAAGTCCAAGTCTGCTTTTTTTCTTCTTCTCTCACCCACAGACTGGCTCACCGCAGGTCTCTGTGGCGCAATCGGTCAGCGCGTTCGGCTGTTAACCGGAAGGTTGGTGGTTCGAGCCCACCCAGGGACGAAGGCTGTTTTTCGTTGACGTGCTGCCATGTAACCACCAACACGGCCCCAGAATTTAGCACACGTGTGTCCACTAGCGCATCCGTGTCATTTAGGACGCGTGACACGACCTTCCTTGGCCCCTTTTAGCGTATACAGCTTGGTCAGTTGCCTTGTGTTCAAAGAAGACAGCGGGTCTTGTGTGAAAGTTTACATCAGCTCAAGTTTGCTGTGGCGCCTGGACGGAATGTTCATGTTTTTTTTTCCGGGTGGTGGAGGCCTGTGTTCCAGAGAGGTCCTGCTCAAAACTCATTTTAAAACACCCTCGAGCATCTGTAATAACTTCCGATATTGATCGAGTTCGGATTGTGTTCGCACCAGTAACTTGTGACCTATCAGGCTCTCAGGCATGAGGTCAATGGATTTGGCATAGGCCTATATGTACTGGCGTTTTTGTAGGTAACGTTCCGCTTGGAGGTCGTGTCCCTCCAATTCTTTGTTGTATGGCTCACTTTTGCCCTTGGATATTTGGAGAAGTTTGCCTTCGGTAACCGCTCTCTCACTCGACAGACCGAAACGGAGCTTTCGCTCCTGGTTGTGATTGTGCACATTATTGGCCTGCTCTACTGGGTCAAATTGTATCCCCCAACAAGAGATATGGCTAAAACAAACAAAGTACACTCTAAGCCTACCTCTAGGCTTAACCCTGACTTTACCCGCAAGACGCTATGCCAAGCCTCTGCGAAATGTGAGGTTCCGTTTGACGGGCGCAATTCAGGCACGGATAAAAACCGCGACCAGCCCGCAGAAGGTCACCGCGGCAGCCCGGCTAGCTCAGTCGGTAGAGCATGAGACTCTTAATCTCAGGGTCGTGGGTTCGAGCCCCACGTTGGGCGTATCTATTAGTCCTCTCTCTTCCCAACGGGGTCTCGGTTTCCAGCGTGCAACCTAGCGAGTCCGTGATTTGCCGGAAAAGTCCAAGTCTGCTTTTTTTCTTCTTCTCTCACCCACGGACTGGCTCACCGCAGGTCTCTGTGGCGCAATCGGTCAGCGCGTTCGGCTGTTAACCGGAAGGTTGGTGGTTCGAGCCCACCCAGGGACGAAGGCTGTTTTTCGTTGACGTGCTGCCATGTAACCACCAACACGGCCCCAGAATTTAGCACACGTGTGTCCACTAGCGCATCCGTGTCATTTAGGACGCGTGACACGACCTTCCTTGGCCCCTTTTAGCGTATACAGCTTGGTCAGTTGCCTTGTGTTCAAAGAAGACAGCGGGTCTTGTGTGAAAGTTTACATCAGCTCAAGTTTGCTGTGGCGCCTGGACGGAATGTTCATGTTTTTTTTTCCGGGTGGTGGAGGCCTGTGTTCCAGAGAGGTCCTGCTCAAAACTCATTTTAAAACACCCTCGAGCATCTGTAATAACTTCCGATATTGATCGAGTTCGGATTGTGTTCGCACCAGTAACTTGTGACCTATCAGGCTCTCAGGCATGAGGTCAATGGATTTGGCATAGGCCTATATGTACTGGCGTTTTTGTAGGTAACGTTCCGCTTGGAGGTCGTGTCCCTCCAATTCTTTGTTGTATGGCTCACTTTTGCCCTTGGATATTTGGAGAAGTTTGCCTTCGGTAACCGCTCTCTCACTCGACAGACCGAAACGGAGCTTTCGCTCCTGGTTGTGATTGTGCACATTATTGGCCTGCTCTACTGGGTCAAATTGTATCCCCCAACAAGAGATATGGCTAAAACAAACAAAGTACACTCTAAGCCTACCTCTAGGCTTAACCCTGACTTTACCCGCAAGACGCTATGCCAAGCCTCTGCGAAATGTGAGGTTACGTTTGACGGGCGCAATTCAGGCACGGATAAAAACCGCGACCAGCCCGCAGAAGGTCACCGCGGCAGCCCGGCTAGCTCAGTCGGTAGAGCATGAGACTCTTAATCTCAGGGTCGTGGGTTCGAGCCCCACGTTGGGCGTATCTATTAGTCCTCTCTCTTCCCAACGGGGTCTCGGTTTCCAGCGTGCAACCTAGCGAGTCCGTGATTTGCCGGAAAAGTCCAAGTCTGCTTTTTTTCTTCTTCTCTCACCCACGGACTGGCTCACCGCAGGTCTCTGTGGCGCAATCGGTCAGCGCGTTCGGCTGTTAACCGGAAGGTTGGTGGTTCGAGCCCACCCAGGGACGAAGGCTGTTTTTCGTTGACGTGCTGCCATGTAACCACCAACACGGCCCCAGAATTTAGCACACGTGTGTCCACTAGCGCATCCGTGTCATTTAGGACGCGTGACACGACCTTCCTTGGCCCCTTTTAGCGTATACAGCTTGGTCAGTTGCCTTGTGTTCAAAGAAGACAGCGGGTCTTGTGTGAAAGTTTACATCAGCTCAAGTTTGCTGTGGCGCCTGGACGGAATGTTCATGTTTTTTTTTCCGGGTGGTGGAGGCCTGTGTTCCAGAGAGGTCCTGCTCAAAACTCATTTTAAAACACCCTCGAGCATCTGTAATAACTTCCGATATTGATCGAGTTCGGATTGTGTTCGCACCAGTAACTTGTGACCTATCAGGCTCTCAGGCATGAGGTCAATGGATTTGGCATAGGCCTATATGTACTGGCGTTTTTGTAGGTAACGTTCCGCTTGGAGGTCGTGTCCCTCCAATTCTTTGTTGTATGGCTCACTTTTGCCCTTGGATATTTGGAGAAGTTTGCCTTCGGTAACCGCTCTCTCACTCGACAGACCGAAACGGAGCTTTCGCTCCTGGTTGTGATTGTGCACATTATTGGCCTGCTCTACTGGGTCAAATTGTATCCCCCAACAAGAGATATGGCTAAAACAAACAAAGTACACTCTAAGCCTACCTCTAGGCTTAACCCTGACTTTAGCCGCAAGACGCTATGCCAAGCCTCTGCGAAATGTGAGGTTCCGTTTGACGGGCGCAATTCAGGCACGGATAAAAACCGCGACCAGCCCGCAGAAGGTCACCGCGGCAGCCCGGCTAGCTCAGTCGGTAGAGCATGAGACTCTTAATCTCAGGGTCGTGGGTTCGAGCCCCACGTTGGGCGTATCTATTAGTCCTCTCTCTTCCCAACGGGGTCTCGGTTTCCAGCGTGCAACCTAGCGAGTCCGTGATTTGCCGGAAAAGTCCAAGTCTGCTTTTTTTCTTCTTCTCTCACCCACGGACTGGCTCACCGCAGGTCTCTGTGGCGCAATCGGTCAGCGCGTTCGGCTGTTAACCGGAAGGTTGGTGGTTCGAGCCCACCCAGGGACGAAGGCTGTTTTTCGTTGACGTGCTGCCATGTAACCACCAACACGGCCCCAGAATTTAGCACACGTGTGTCCACTAGCGCATCCGTGTCATTTAGGACGCGTGACACGACCTTCCTTGGCCCCTTTTAGCGTATACAGCTTGGTCAGTTGCCTTGTGTTCAAAGAAGACAGCGGGTCTTGTGTGAAAGTTTACATCAGCTCAAGTTTGCTGTGGCGCCTGGACGGAATGTTCATGTTTTTTTTTCCGGGTGGTGGAGGCCTGTGTTCCAGAGAGGTCCTGCTCAAAACTCATTTTAAAACACCCTCGAGCATCTGTAATAACTTCCGATATTGATCGAGTTCGGATTGTGTTCGCACCAGTAACTTGTGACCTATCAGGCTCTCAGGCATGAGGTCAATGGATTTGGCATAGGCCTATATGTACTGGCGTTTTTGTAGGTAACGTTCCGCTTGGAGGTCGTGTCCCTCCAATTCTTTGTTGTATGGCTCACTTTTGCCCTTGGATATTTGGAGAAGTTTGCCTTCGGTAACCGCTCTCTCACTCGACAGACCGAAACGGAGCTTTCGCTCCTGGTTGTGATTGTGCACATTATTGGCCTGCTCTACTGGGTCAAATTGTATCCCCCAACAAGAGATATGGCTAAAACAAACAAAGTACACTCTAAGCCTACCTCTAGGCTTAACCCTGACTTTACCCGCAAGACGCTATGCCAAGCCTCTGCGAAATGTGAGGTTCCGTTTGACGGGCGCAATTCAGGCACGGATAAAAACCGCGACCAGCCCGCAGAAGGTCACCGCGGCAGCCCGGCTAGCTCAGTCGGTAGAGCATGAGACTCTTAATCTCAGGGTCGTGGGTTCGAGCCCCACGTTGGGCGTATCTATTAGTCCTCTCTCTTCCCAACGGGGTCTCGGTTTCCAGCGTGCAACCTAGCGAGTCCGTGATTTGCCGGAAAAGTCCAAGTCTGCTTTTTTTCTTCTTCTCTCACCCACGGACTGGCTCACCGCAGGTCTCTGTGGCGCAATCGGTCAGCGCGTTCGGCTGTTAACCGGAAGGTTGGTGGTTCGAGCCCACCCAGGGACGAAGGCTGTTTTTCGTTGACGTGCTGCCATGTAACCACCAACACGGCCCCAGAATTTAGCACACGTGTGTCCACTAGCGCATCCGTGTCATTTAGGACGCGTGACACGACCTTCCTTGGCCCCTTTTAGCGTATACAGCTTGGTCAGTTGCCTTGTGTTCAAAGAAGACAGCGGGTCTTGTGTGAAAGTTTACATCAGCTCAAGTTTGCTGTGGCGCCTGGACGGAATGTTCATGTTTTTTTTTCCGGGTGGTGGAGGCCTGTGTTCCAGAGAGGTCCTGCTCAAAACTCATTTTAAAACACCCTCGAGCATCTGTAATAACTTCCGATATTGATCGAGTTCGGATTGTGTTCGCACCAGTAACTTGTGACCTATCAGGCTCTCAGGCATGAGGTCAATGGATTTGGCATAGGCCTATATGTACTGGCGTTTTTGTAGGTAACGTTCCGCTTGGAGGTCGTGTCCCTCCAATTCTTTGTTGTATGGCTCACTTTTGCCCTTGGATATTTGGAGAAGTTTGCCTTCGGTAACCGCTCTCTCACTCGACAGACCGAAACGGAGCTTTCGCTCCTGGTTGTGATTGTGCACATTATTGGCCTGCTCTACTGGGTCAAATTGTATCCCCCAACAAGAGATATGGCTAAAACAAACAAAGTACACTCTAAGCCTACCTCTAGGCTTAACCCTGACTTTACCCGCAAGACGCTATGCCAAGCCTCTGCGAAATGTGAGGTTCCGTTTGACGGGCGCAATTCAGGCACGGATAAAAACCGCGACCAGCCCGCAGAAGGTCACCGCGGCAGCCCGGCTAGCTCAGTCGGTAGAGCATGAGACTCTTAATCTCAGGGTCGTGGGTTCGAGCCCCACGTTGGGCGTATCTATTAGTCCTCTCTCTTCCCAACGGGGTCTCGGTTTCCAGCGTGCAACCTAGCGAGTCCGTGATTTGCCGGAAAAGTCCAAGTCTGCTTTTTTTCTTCTTCTCTCACCCACGGACTGGCTCACCGCAGGTCTCTGTGGCGCAATCGGTCAGCGCGTTCGGCTGTTAACCGAAAGGTTGGTGGTTCGAGCCCACCCAGGGACGAAGGCTGTTTTTCGTTGACGTGCTGCCATGTAACCACCAACACGGCCCCAGAATTTAGCACACGTGTGTCCACTAGCGCATCCGTGTCATTTAGGACGCGTGACACGACCTTCCTTGGCCCCTTTTAGCGTATACAGCTTGGTCAGTTGCCTTGTGTTCAAAGAAGACAGCGGGTCTTATGTGAAAGTTTACATCAGCTCAAGTTTGCTGTGGCGCCTGGACGGAATGTTCATGTTTTTTTTTCCGGGTGGTGGAGGCCTGTGTTCCAGAGAGGTCCTGCTCAAAACTCATTTTAAAACACCCTCGAGCATTTGTAATAACTTCCGATATTGATCGAGTTCGGATTGTGTTCGCACCAGTAACTTGTGACCTATCAGGCTCTCAGGCATGAGGTCAATGGATTTGGCATAGGCCTATATGTACTGGCGTTTTTGTAGGTAACGTTCCGCTTGGAGGTCGTGTCCCTCCAATTCTTTGTTGTTTGGCTCACTTTTGCCCTTGGATATTTGGAGAAGTTTGCCTTCGGTAACCGCTCTCTCACTCGACAGACCGAAACGGAGCTTTCGCTCCTGGTTGTGATTGTGCACATTATTGGCCTGCTCTACTGGGTCAAATTGTATCCCCCAACAATAGATATGGCTAAAACAAACAAAGTACACTCTAAGCCTACCTCTAGGCTTAACCCTGACTTTACCCGCAAGACGCTATGCCAAGCCTCTGCGAAATGTGAGGTTCCGTTTGACGGGCGCAATTCAGGCACGGATAAAAACCGCGACCAGCCCGCAGAAGGTCACCGCGGCAGCCCGGCTAGCTCAGTCGGTAGAGCATGAGACTCTTAATCTCAGGGTCGTGGGTTCGAGCCCCACGTTGGGCGTATCTATTAGTCCTCTCTCTTCCCAACGGGGTCTCGGTTTCCAGCGTGCAACCTAGCGAGTCCGTGATTTGCCTGAAAAGTCCAAGTCTGCTTTTTTTCTTCTTCTCTCACCCACGGACTGGCTCACCGCAGGTCTCTGTGGCGCAATTGGTCAGCGCTTTCGGCTGTTAACCGAAAGGTTGGTGGTTCGAGCCCACCCAGGGACGAAGGCTGTTTTTCGTTGACGTGCTGCCATGTAACCACCAACACGGCCCCAGAATTTAGCACACGTGTGTCCACTAGCGCATCCGTGTCATTTAGGACGCGTGACACGACCTTCCTTGGCCCCTTTTAGCGTATACAGCTTGGTCAGTTGCCTTGTGTTCAAAGAAGACAGCGGGTCTTGTGTGAAAGTTTACATCAGCTCAAGTTTGCTGTGGCGCCTGGACGGAATGTTCATGTTTTTTTTTCCGGGTGGTGGAGGCCTGTGTTCCAGAGAGGTCCTGCTCAAAACTCATTTTAAAACACCCTCGAGCATCTGTAATAACTTCCGATATTGATCGAGTTCGGATTGTGTTCGCACCAGTAACTTGTGACCTATCAGGCTCTCAGGCATGAGGTCAATGGATTTGGCATAGGCCTATATGTACTGGCGTTTTTGTAGGTAACGTTCCGCTTGGAGGTCGTGTCCCTCCAATTCTTTGTTGTATGGCTCACTTTTGCCCTTGGATATTTGGAGAAGTTTGCCTTCGGTAACCGCTCTCTCACTCGACAGACCGAAACGGAGCTTTCGCTCCTGGTTGTGATTGTGCACATTATTGGCCTGCTCTACTGGGTCAAATTGTATCCCCCAACAAGAGATATGGCTAAAACAAACAAAGTACACTCTAAGCCTACCTCTAGGCTTAACCCTGACTTTACCCGCAAGACGCTATGCCAAGCCTCTGCGAAATGTGAGGTTCTGTTTGACGGGCGCAATTCAGGCACGGATAAAAACCGCGACCAGCCCGCAGAAGGTCACCGCGGCAGGTAGCTCAGTCGGTAGAGCATGAGACTCTTAATATCAGGGTCGTGGGTTCGAGCCCCACGTTGGGCGTATCTATTAGTCCTCTCTCTTCCCAACGGGGTCTCGGTTTCCAGCGTGCAACCTAGCGAGTCCGTGATTTGCCGGAAAAGTCCAAGTCTGCTTTTTTTCTTCTTCTCTCACCCACGGACTGGCTCACCGCAGGTCTCTGTGGCGCAATCGGTCAGCGCGTTCGGCTGTTAACCGAAAGGTTGGTGGTTCGAGCCCACCCAGGGACGAAGGCTGTTTTTCTTTGACGTGCTGCCATGTAACCACCAACACGGCCCCAGAATTTAGCACACGTGTGTCCACTAGCGCATCCGTGTCATTTAGGACGCGTGACACGACCTTCCTTGGCCCCTTTTAGCGTATACAGCTTGGTCAGTTGCCTTGTGTTCAAAGAAGACAGCGGGTCTTGTGTGAAAGTTTACATCAGCTCAAGTTTGCTGTGGCGCCTGGACGGAATGTTCATGTTTTTTTTTCCGGGTGGTGGAGGCCTGTGTTCCAGAGAGGTCCTGCTCAAAACTCATTTTAAAACACCCTCGAGCATCTGTAATAACTTCCGATATTGATCGAGTTCGGATTGTGTTCGCACCAGTAACTTGTGACCTATCAGGCTCTCAGGCATGAGGTCAATGGATTTGGCATAGGCCTATATGTACTGGCGTTTTTGTAGGTAACGTTCCGCTTGGAGGTCGTGTCCCTCCAATTCTTTGTTGTATGGCTCACTTTTGCCCTTGGATATTTGGAGAAGTTTGCCTTCGGTAACCGCTCTCTCACTCGACAGACCGAAACGGAGCTTTCGCTCCTGGTTGTGATTGTGCACATTATTGGCCTGCTCTACTGGGTCAAATTGTATCCCCCAACAAGAGATATGGCTAAAACAAACAAAGTACACTCTAAGCCTACCTCTAGGCTTAACCCTGACTTTACCCGCAAGACGCTATGCCAAGCCTCTGCGAAATGTGAGGTTCCGTTTGACGGGCGCAATTCAGGCACGGATAAAAACCGCGACCAGCCCGCAGAAGGTCACCGCGGCAGCCCGGCTAGCTCAGTCGGTAGAGCATGAGACTCTTAATCTCAGGGTCGTGGGTTCGAGCCCCACGTTGGGCGTATCTATTAGTCCTCTCTCTTCCCAACGGGGTCTCGGTTTCCAGCGTGCAACCTAGCGAGTCCGTGATTTGCCGGAAAAGTCCAAGTCTGCTTTTTTTCTTCTTCTCTCACCCACGGACTGGCTCACCGCAGGTCTCTGTGGCGCAATCGGTCAGCGCGTTCGGCTGTTAACCGAAAGGTTGGTGGTTCGAGCCCACCCAGGGACGAAGGCTGTTTTTCGTTGACGTGCTGCCATGTAACCACCAACACGGCCCCAGAATTTAGCACACGTGTGTCCACTAGCGCATCCGTGTCATTTAGGACGCGTGACACGACCTTCCTTGGCCCCTTTTAGCGTATACAGCTTGGTCAGTTGCCTTGTGTTCAAAGAAGACAGCGGGTCTTGTGTGAAAGTTTACATCAGCTCAAGTTTGCTGTGGCGCCTGGACGGAATGTTCATGTTTTTTTTTCCGGGTGGTGGAGGCCTGTGTTCCAGAGAGGTCCTGCTCAAAACTCATTTTAAAACACCCTCGAGCATCTGTAATAACTTCCGATATTGATCGAGTTCGGATTGTGTTCGCACCAGTAACTTGTGACCTATCAGGCTCTCAGGCATGAGGTCAATGGATTTGGCATAGGCCTATATGTACTGGCGTTTTTGTAGGTAACGTTCCGCTTGGAGGTCGTGTCCCTCCAATTCTTTGTTGTATGGCTCACTTTTGCCCTTGGATATTTGGAGAAGTTTGCCTTCGGTAACCGCTCTCTCACTCGACAGACCGAAACGGAGCTTTCGCTCCTGGTTGTGATTGTGCACATTATTGGCCTGCTCTACTGGGTCAAATTGTATCCCCCAACAAGAGATATGGCTAAAACAAACAAAGTACACTCTAAGCCTACCTCTAGGCTTAACCCTGACTTTACCCGCAAGACGCTATGCCAAGCCTCTGCGAAATGTGAGGTTCCGTTTGACGGGCGCAATTCAGGCACGGATAAAAACCGCGACCAGCCCGCAGAAGGTCACCGCGGCAGCCCGGCTAGCTCAGTCGGTAGAGCATGAGACTCTTAATCTCAGGGTCGTGGGTTCGAGCCCCACGTTGGGCGTATCTATTAGTCCTCTCTCTTCCCAACGGGGTCTCGGTTTCCAGCGTGCAACCTAGCGAGTCCGTGATTTGCCGGAAAAGTCCAAGTCTGCTTTTTTTCTTCTTCTCTCACCCACGGACTGGCTCACCGCAGGTCTCTGTGGCGCAATAGGTCAGCGCGTTCGGCTGTTAACCGAAAGGTTGGTGGTTCGAGCCCACCCAGGGACGAAGGCTGTTTTTCGTTGACGTGCTGCCATGTAACCACCAACACGGCCCCAGAATTTAGCACACGTGTGTCCACTAGTGCATCCGTGTCATTTAGGACGCGTGACACGACCTTCCTTGGCCCCTTTTAGCGTATACAGCTTGGTCAGTTGCCTTGTGTTCAAAGAAGACAGCGGGTCTTGTGTGAAAGTTTACATCAGCTCAAGTTTGCTGTGGCGCCTGGACGGAATGTTCATGTTTTTTTTTCCGGGTGGTGGAGGCCTGTGTTCCAGAGAGGTCCTGCTCAAAACTCATTTTAAAACACCCTCGAGCATCTGTAATAACTTCCGATATTGATCGAGTTCGGATTGTGTTCGCACCAGTAACTTGTGACCTATCAGGCTCTCAGGCATGAGGTCAATGGATTTGGCATAGGCCTATATGTACTGGCGTTTTTGTAGGTAACGTTCCGCTTGGAGGTCGTGTCCCTCCAATTCTTTGTTGTATGGCTCACTTTTGCCCTTGGATATTTGGAGAAGTTTGCCTTCGGTAACCGCTCTCTCACTCGACAGACCGAAACGGAGCTTTCGCTCCTGGTTGTGATTGTGCACATTATTGGCCTGCTCTACTGGGTCAAATTGTATCCCCCAACAAGAGATATGGCTAAAACAAACAAAGTACACTCTAAGCCTACCTCTAGGCTTAACCCTGACTTTACCCGCAAGACGCTATGCCAAGCCTCTGCGAAATGTGAGGTTCCGTTTGACGGGCGCAATTCAGGCACGGATAAAAACCACGACCAGCCCGCAGAAGGTCACCGCGGCAGCCCGGCTAGCTCAGTCGGTAGAGCATGAGACTCTTAATCTCAGGGTCGTGGGTTCGAGCCCCACGTTGGGCGTATCTATTAGTCCTCTCTCTTCCCAACGGGGTCTCGGTTTCCAGCGTGCAACCTAGCGAGTCCGTGATTTGCCGGAAAAGTCCAAGTCTGCTTTTTTTCTTCTCTCACCCACGGACTGGCTCACCGCAGGTCTCTGTGGCGCAATCGGTCAGCGCGTTCGGCTGTTAACCGAAAGGTTGGTGGTTCGAGCCCACCCAGGGACGAAGGCTGTTTTTCGTTGACGTGCTGCCATGTAACCACCAACACGGCCCCAGAATTTAGCACACGTGTGTCCACTAGCGCATCCGTGTCATTTAGGACGCGTGACACGACCTTCCTTGGCCCCTTTTAGCGTATACAGCTTGGTCAGTTGCCTTGTGTTCAAAGAAGACAGCGAGTCTTATGTGAAAGTTTACATCAGCTCAAGTTTGCTGTGGCGCCTGGACGGAATGTTCATGTTTTTTTTTCCAGGTGGTGGAGGCCTGTGTTCCAGAGAGGTCCTGCTCAAAACTCATTTTAAAACACCCTCGAGCATTTGTAATAACTTCCGATATTGATCGAGTTCGGATTGTGTTCGCACCAGTAACTTGTGACCTATCAGGCTCTCAGGCATGAGGTCAATGGATTTGGCATAGGCCTATATGTACTGGCGTTTTTGTAGGTAACGTTCCGCTTGGAGGTCGTGTCCCTCCAATTCTTTGTTGTTTGGCTCACTTTTGCCCTTGGATATTTGGAGAAGTTTGCCTTCGGTAACCGCTCTCTCACTCGACAGACCGAAACGGAGCTTTCGCTCCTGGTTGTGATTGTGCACATTATTGGCCTGCTCTACTGGGTCAAATTGTATCCCCCAACAAGAGATATGGCTAAAACAAACAAAGTACACTCTAAGCCTACCTCTAGGCTTAACCCTGACTTTACCCGCAAGACGCTATGCCAAGCCTCTGCGAAATGTGAGGTTCCGTTTGACGGGCGCAATTCAGGCACGGATAAAAACCGCGACCAGCCCGCAGAAGGTCACCGCGGCAGCCCGGCTAGCTCAGTCGGTAGAGCATGAGACTCTTAATCTCAGGGTCGTGGGTTCGAGCCCCACGTTGGGCGTATCTATTAGTCCTCTCTCTTCCCAACGGGGTCTCGGTTTCCAGCGTGCAACCTAGCGAGTCCGTGATTTGCCGGAAAAGTCCAAGTCTGCTTTTTTTCTTCTTCTCTCACCCACGGACTGGCTCACTGCAGGTCTCTGTGGCGCAATCGGTCAGCGCGTTCGGCTGTTAACCGAAAGGTTGGTGGTTCGAGCCCACCCAGGGACGAAGGCTGTTTTTCGTTGACGTGCTGCCATGTAACCACCAACACGGCCCCAGAATTTAGCACACGTGTGTCCACTAGCGCATCCGTGTCATTTAGGACGCGTGACACGACCTTCCTTGGCCCCTTTTAGCGTATACAGCTTGGTCAGTTGCCTTGTGTTCAAAGAAGACAGCGGGTCTTGTGTGAAAGTTTACATCAGCTCAAGTTTGCTGTGGCGCCTGGACGGAATGTTCATGTTTTTTTTTCCGGGTGGTGGAGGCCTGTGTTCCAGAGAGGTCCTGCTCAAAACTCATTTTAAAACACCCTCGAGCATCTGTAATAACTTCCGATATTGATCGAGTTCGG
>NW_028118497.1:125000-127500 GCF_965113295.1 Leuciscus leuciscus
GACTTTACCCGCAAGACGCTATGCCAAGCCTCTGCGAAATGTGAGGTTCCGTTTGACGGGCGCAATTCAGGCACGGATAAAAACCACGACCAGCCCGCAGAAGGTCACCGCGGCAGCCCGGCTAGCTCAGTCGGTAGAGCATGAGACTCTTAATCTCAGGGTCGTGGGTTCGAGCCCCACGTTGGGCGTATCTATTAGTCCTCTCTCTTCCCAACGGGGTCTCGGTTTCCAGCGTGCAACCTAGCGAGTCCGTGATTTGCCGGAAAAGTCCAAGTCTGCTTTTTTTCTTCTTCTCTCACCCACGGACTGGCTCACCGCAGGTCTCTGTGGCGCAATTGGTCAGTGCGTTCGGCTGTTAACCGAAAGGTTGGTGGTTCGAGCCCACCCAGGGACGAAGGCTGTTTTTCGTTGACGTGCTGCCATGTAACCACCAACACGGCCCCAGAATTTAGCACACGTGTGTCCACTAGCGCATCCGTGTCATTTAGGACGCGTGACACGACCTTCCTTGGCCCCTTTTAGCGTATACAGCTTGGTCAGTTGCCTTGTGTTCAAAGAAGACAGCGGGTCTTGTGTGAAAGTTTACATCAGCTCAAGTTTGCTGTGGCGCCTGGACGGAATGTTCATGTTTTTTTTTCCGGGTGGTGGAGGCCTGTGTTCCAGAGAGGTCCTGCTCAAAACTCATTTTAAAACACCCTCGAGCATCTGTAATAACTTCCGATATTGATCGAGTTCGGATTGTGTTCGCACCAGTAACCTGTGACCTATCAGGCTCTCAGGCATGAGGTCAATGGATTTGGCATAGGCCTATATGTACTGGCGTTTTTGTAGGTAACGTTCCGCTTGGAGGTCGTGTCCCTCCAATTCTTTGTTGTATGGCTCACTTTTGCCCTTGGATATTTGGAGAAGTTTGCCTTCGGTAACCGCTCTCTCACTCGACAGACCGAAACGGAGCTTTCGCTCCTGGTTGTGATTGTGCACATTATTGGCCTGCTCTACTGGGTCAAATTGTATCCCCCAACAAGAGATATGGCTAAAACAAACAAAGTACACTCTAAGCCTACCTCTAGGCTTAACCCTGACTTTACCCGCAAGACGCTATGCCAAGCCTCTGCGAAATGTGAGGTTCCGTTTGACGGGCGCAATTCAGGCACGGATAAAAACCACGACCAGCCCGCAGAAGGTCACCGCGGCAGCCCGGCTAGCTCAGTCGGTAGAGCATGAGACTCTTAATCTCAGGGTCGTGGGTTCGAGCCCCACGTTGGGCGTATCTATTAGTCCTCTCTCTTCCCAACGGGGTCTCGGTTTCCAGCGTGCAACCTAGCGAGTCCGTGATTTGCCGGAAAAGTCCAAGTCTGCTTTTTTTCTTCTCTCACCCACGGACTGGCTCACCGCAGGTCTCTGTGGCGCAATCGGTCAGCGCGTTCGGCTGTTAACCGAAAGGTTGGTGGTTCGAGCCCACCCAGGGACGAAGGCTGTTTTTCTTTGACGTGCTGCCATGTAACCACCAACACGGCCCCAGAATTTAGCACACGTGTGTCCACTAGCGCATCCGTGTCATTTAGGACGCGTGACACGACCTTCCTTGGCCCCTTTTAGCGTATACAGCTTGGTCAGTTGCCTTGTGTTCAAAGAAGACAGCGGGTCTTATGTGAAAGTTTACATCAGCTCAAGTTTGCTGTGGCGCCTGGACGGAATGTTCATGTTTTTTTTTCCGGGTGGTGGAGGCCTGTGTTCCAGAGAGGTCCTGCTCAAAACTCATTTTAAAACACCCTCGAGCATCTGTAATAACTTCCGATATTGATCGAGTTCGGATTGTGTTCGCACCAGTAACTTGTGACCTATCAGGCTCTCAGGCATGAGGTCAATGGATTTGGCATAGGCCTATATGTACTGGCGTTTTTGTAGGTAACGTTCCACTTGGAGGTCGTGTCCCTCCAATTCTTTGTTGTATGGCTCACTTTTGCCCTTGGATATTTGGAGAAGTTTGCCTTCGGTAACCGCTCTCTCACTCGACAGACCGAAACGGAGCTTTCGCTCCTGGTTGTGATTGTGCACATTATTGGCCTGCTCTACTGGGTCAAATTGTATCCCCCAACAAGAGATATGGCTAAAACAAACAAAGTACACTCTAAGCCTACCTCTAGGCTTAACCCTGACTTTACCCGCAAGACGCTATGCCAAGCCTCTGCGAAATGTGAGGTTCCGTTTGACGGGCGCAATTCAGGCACGGATAAAAACCGCGACCAGCCCGCAGAAGGTCACCGCGGCAGCCCGGCTAGCTCAGTCGGTAGAGCATGAGACTCTTAATCTCAGGGTCGTGGGTTCGAGCCCCACGTTGGGCGTATCTATTAGTCCTCTCTCTTCCCAACGGGGTCTCGGTTTCCAGCGTGCAACCTAGCGAGTCCGTGATTTGCCGGAAAAGTCCAAGTCTGCTTTTTTTCTTCTTCTCTCACCCACGGACTGGTTCACCGCAGGTCTCTGTGGCGCAATCGGTCAG
>NW_028118496.1:0-5000 GCF_965113295.1 Leuciscus leuciscus
GAGCATGGAGCTCTGAACCCACCTCACATTTATGGACTTTGTCATTTCTTTGAATTTGACCCCCAGAGTCAATTGGGTGGGTCATTTGAGCTTGATTCGTTTCCCAGGAAGGCTGCCTCCTGCCTGGGACGCACTTTTCAGAAAACCAGCCTGTCATTTCCTGGAGGTTTCGTACTTCCAGAGATCCACCACGGGTGGAGATTGAACTCTCTACTCTCCCCAGCCAGAGTGCCCTTTGGCTGGGCCGGCTTTCTCCTGGAGGCCCTCTCCCCTCCAGGACTTCCAGAGCTCCGCCGCGCGCGCACGGTGTAAACTGGACTTTATACCCGACCAGGGCAACTCTTAGTGGGACTCACGACGGTCTGATGAGGGCGGGCGGGTGTGTGCCTCCAACTGCTCTTCCCCTCCTCCATACAGGCCCGAAGGTCCGTTTTAGGACCGACTTGGCTCCAGGCGGAGCTCCGGTAGGCACGCGCCGAACTGTCTGTGACCGGGACCGAGGCACCCTCCCCGGGCTGGCCAGGGTAGGACTGAGAGCATGGAGCTCTGAACCCACCTCACATTTATGGACTTTGTCATTTCTTCGAATTTGACCCCCAGAGTCAATTGGGTGGGTCATTTGAGCTTGATTCGTTTCCCAGGGAGGCTGCAACCTGCCTGGGACGCACTTTTCAGAAAACCAGCCTGTCATTTCCTGGAGGTTTCGTACTTCCAGAGATCCACCACGGGTGGAGATTGAACTCTCTACTCTCCCCAGCCAGAGTGCCCCCTGGCTGGGCCAGCTTTCTCCTGGAGGCCCTCTCCCCTCCAGGACTTCCAGAGCTCCACCGCGCGCGCACGGTGTAAACTGGACTTTATACCCGACCAGGGGCAACTCTTAGTGGGACTCGCGACGGTCTGATGAGGGGGCGGGCGGGTGTGTGCCTCCAACTGCTCTTCCCCTCCTCCATACATGCCCGAAGGTCCGTTTTAGGACCGTCTTCGCACCAGGCGGAGCACCAGGGGTGGCGGGCAAATCTGACTCTGACCCAGGACGGGCCACCCTCCCTGGGACGGCCAGGGAGCTCCGAGAGCATGGAGCTTTGAACCCACTGCAAATTTTGGGACTCTGTCATTTTTTGAGAGCTCGGCACCAGAGTCCCTCTCTCCATGGGCTTTCGGGCTTTATTCGTGCCCAGGAAGGCCGCTCCACCCTCCTCCATACATGCCCGAAGGTCCGTTTTAGGACCGTCTTCGCTCCAGGCGGAGCTCCGGGGTGGCGGGCAAATCTGACTCTGACCCAGGACGGGCCACCCTCCCTGGGACGGCCAGGGAGCTCCGAGAGCATGGAGCTTTGAACCCACTGCAAATTTTGGGACTCTGTCATTTTTTGAAAGCTTGGCACCAGAGTCCCTCTCTCCATGGGCTTTCGGGCTTTATTCGTGCCCAGGAAGGCCGCTCCACCCTCCTCCATACATGCCCGAAGGTCCGTTTTAGGACCGTCTTCGCTCCAGGCGGAGCTCCGGGGTGGCGGGCAAATCTGACTCTGACCCAGGACGGGCCACCCTCCCTGGGCCGGCCAGGGAGCTCCGAGAGCATGGAGCTTTGAACCCACTGCAAATTTTGGGACTCTGTCATTTTTTGAGAGCTCGGCACCAGAGTCCCTCTCTCCATGGGCTTTCGGGCTTTATTCGTGCCCAGGAAGGCCGCTCCACCCTCCTCCATACATGCCCGAAGGTCCGTTTTAGGACCGTCTTCGCTCCAGGCGGAGCTCCGGGGTGGCGGGCAAATCTGACTCTGACCCAGGACGGGCCACCCTCCCTGGGCCGGCCAGGGAGCTCCGAGAGCATGGAGCTTTGAACCCACTGCAAATTTTGGGACTCTGTCATTTTTTGAGAGCTCGGCACCAGAGTCCCTCTCTCCATGGGCTTTCGGGCATTATTCGTGCCCAGGAAGGCCGCTCCACCCTCCTCCATACATGCCCGAAGGTCCGTTTTAGGACCGTCTTCGCTCCAGGCGGAGCTCCGGGGTGGCGGGCAAATCTGACTCTGACCCAGGACGGGCCACCCTCCCTGGGCCGGCCAGGGAGCTCCGAGAGCATGGAGCTTTGAACCCACTGCAAATTTTGGGACTCTGTCATTTTTTGAAAGCTCGGCACCAGAGTCCCTCTCTCCATGGGCTTTCGGGCTTTATTCGTGCCCAGGAAGGCCGCTCCACCCTCCTCCATACATGCCCGAAGGTCCGTTTTAGGACCGTCTTCGCTCCAGGCGGAGCTCCGGGGTGGCGGGCAAATCTGACTCTGACCCAGGACGGGCCACCCTCCCTGGGCCGGCCAGGGAGCTCCGAGAGCATGGAGCTTTGAACCCACTGCAAATTTTGGGACTCTGTCATTTTTTGAGAGCTCGGCACCAGAGTCCCTCTCTCCATGGGCTTTCGGGCTTTATTCGTGCCCAGGAAGGCCGCTCCACCCTCCTCCATACACGCCCGAAGGTCCGTTTTAGGACCGTCTTCGCTCCAGGCGGAGCTCCGGGGTGGCGGGCAAATCTGACTCTGACCCAGGACGGGCCACCCTCCCTGGGCCGGCCAGGGAGCTCCGAGAGCATGGAGCTTTGAACCTACTGCAAATTTTGGGACTCTGTCATTTTTTGAGAGCTCGGCACCAGAGTCCCTCTCTCCATGGGACTTCGGGCTTTATTCGTGCCCAGGAAGGCCGCTCCACCCTCCTCCATACATGCCCGAAGGTCCGTTTTAGGACCGTCTTCGCTCCAGGCGGAGCTCCGGGGTGGCGGGCAAATCTGACTCTGACCCAGGACGGGCCACCCTCCCTGGGCCGGCCAGGGAGCTCCGAGAGCATGGAGCTTTGAACCCACTGCAAATTTTGGGACTCTGTCATTTTTTGAGAGCTCGGCACCAGAGTCCCTCTCTCCATGGGCTTTCGGGCTTTATTCGTGCCCAGGAAGGCCGCTCCACCCTCCTCCATACATGCCCGAAGGTCCGTTTTAGGACCGTCTTCGCTCCAGGCGGAGCTCCGGGGTGGCGGGCAAATCTGACTCTGACCCAGGACGGGCCACCCTCCCTGGGCCGGCCAGGGAGCTCCGAGAGCATGGAGCTTTGAACCCACTGCAAATTTTGGGACTCTGTCATTTTTTGAAAGCTTGGCACCAGAGTCCCTCTCTCCATGGGCTTTCGGGCTTTATTCGTGCCCAGGAAGGCCGCTCCACCCTCCTCCATACATGCCCGAAGGTCCGTTTTAGGACCGTCTTCGCTCCAGGCGGAGCTCCGGGGTGGCGGGCAAATCTGACTCTGACCCAGGACGGGCCACCCTCCCTGGGCCGGCCAGGGAGCTCCGAGAGCATGGAGCTTTGAACCTACTGCAAATTTTGGGACTCTGTCATTTTTTGAAAGCTTGGCACCAGAGTCCCTCTCTCCATGGGCTTTCGGGCTTTATTCGTGCCCAGGAAGGCCGCTCCACCCTCCTCCATACATGCCCGAAGGTCCGTTTTAGGACCGTCTTCGCTCCAGGCGGAGCTCCGGGGTGGCGGGCAAATCTGACTCTGACCCAGGACGGGCCACCCTCCCTGGGCCGGCCAGGGAGCTCCGAGAGCATGGAGCTTTGAACCTACTGCAAATTTTGGGACTCTGTCATTTTTTGAGAGCTCGGCACCAGAGTCCCTCTCTCCATGGGCTTTCGGGCTTTATTCGTGCCCAGGAAGGCCGCTCCACCCTCCTCCATACATGCCCGAAGGTCCGTTTTAGGACCGTCTTCGCTCCAGGCGGAGCTCCGGGGTGGCGGGCAAATCTGACTCTGACCCAGGACGGGCCACCCTCCCTGGGCCGGCCAGGGAGCTCCGAGAGCATGGAGCTTTGAACCCACTGCAAATTTTGGGACTCTGTCATTTTTTGAGAGCTCGGCACCAGAGTCCCTCTCTCCATGGGCTTTCGGGCTTTATTCGTGCCCAGGAAGGCCGCTCCACCCTCCTCCATACATGCCCGAAGGTCCGTTTTAGGACCGTCTTCGCTCCAGGCGGAGCTCCGGGGTGGCGGGCAAATCTGACTCTGACCCAGGACGGGCCACCCTCCCTGGGCCGGCCAGGGAGCTCCGAGAGCATGGAGCTTTGAACCCACTGCAAATTTTGGGACTCTGTCATTTTTTGAAAGCTTGGCACCAGAGTCCCTCTCTCCATGGGCTTTCGGGCTTTATTCGTGCCCAGGAAGGTCGCTCCACTCTCCTCCATACATGCCCGAAGGTCCGTTTTAGGACCGTCTTCGCTCCAGGCGGAGCTCCGGGGTGGCGGGCAAATCTGACTCTGACCGAGGACGGGCCACCCTCCCTGGGCCGGCCAGGGAGGTCCGAGAGCATGGAGCTTTGAACCCACTGCAAATTTTTGGACTTTGTGCAATTTTTGAGAGCTTGACACCAGAGTCCCTTTCTCCATGGGCTTTGGGCTTTATTCGTGCCCAGGAGAGGTGCGCCATGCCTGGGATGCACTTTTCAGAAAAATCCACCCCCTCTTTTTTCCTGGAGGTTTCATGCTTTTCAGAGCTCCACCACGGCGGAGATTGAACTCACTGCCCAGCCAGAGTGCAATCCACCCTGGCTTGGGTCACTGCCTTGAAGGCCCCTTGAGATTTGAACCCACTGCAAATTTTTGGACTTTGTGCAATTTTTGAGAGCTTGACACCAGAGTCCCTTTCTCCATGGGCTTTGGGCTTTATTCGTGCCCAGGAGAGGTGTGCCATGCCTGGGATGCACTTTTCAGAAAAATCCACCCCCTCTTTTTTTCCTGGAGGTTTCATGCTTTTCAGAGCTCCACCACGGCGGAGATTGAACTCACTGCCCAGCCAGAGTGCACCCCACCCTGGCTTGGGTCACTGCCTTGAAGGCCCCTTGAGATTTGAACCCACTGCAAATTTTTGGACTTTGTGCAATTTTTGAGAGCTTGACACCAGAGTCCCTTTCTCCATGGGCTTTGGGCTTTATTCGTGCCCAGGAGAGGTGTGCCATGCCTGGGATGCACTTT
>NW_028118496.1:15000-22500 GCF_965113295.1 Leuciscus leuciscus
GTCCGTTTTAGGACCGTCTTTGCTCCGACGGGAGCTCCGTCGCACGGACCGATTCGACCGCGCCCGAGTCTGAGGCGCCCTCCCTGGGTGTCGGCCAGGGAGGCGGGTCCCCGTGGGGATCTCGTTTGACCGCATTTTTCCGGACTCTGTCCGTTTTTTTCGGAGGTGGACTTTTTTTCCCTCCAGGACGCCTTTCTGCCCTCTCACTTTGTCCGAGCGGAGCGTTTGTCCCCTCCTCGACAAAACCCCCAAGGTCCGTTTTAGGACCGTCTTTGCTCCGACGGGAGCTCCGTCACGGCAGACGGATTCGATCGTGCCCGACACCGAGGCGCTCTCCCTGGTCGCCAGCCAGGGAGCCGCGCGTTTGTGGGAATCTGTTTGGACCGCCTCGTTTCGGACTCTGTCCGTTTTTTTCGGAGGTGGCCTTTCCTCCGAGGCGCCTTCGACGCCGCTCACCTCACCCCAGATAAGGCATCCTCCCCAGGATGTAGGTAACCCCGAACCGCACTTTCTCCAGGGGTGTGTCTCAAGCCCCTGGAGTCGTTTCGCCATTTACCCAGACCGACCGTTCGACAAGCATATGGTTGATTTACCTCGGGGATCGACCGAGGAGCCCCGGACGGACGAGCGAACCGCCACGCGCCGGCTTCCTACACACGGGTCTCGCTCCGCTCGGGCCTGGGCTCGAGACGGCACGGCCGCTCATAGGGGCGCGTGAGGAACCCCTCCGCCGAGGGGGGGGGAGGCCTCTGGATCGAGGCCGTAACCGGGAAGGGTGCTTTCGAAGCGAGGGAGGCGCAGGGCGAAGTTCGGCTCCGAGACGTGCTGGCGGGGTGGGGGCCCCCAAGGCAGCCCCACCAACCGTTCCAAGCCTCCCGACGCACACCGCGGCCGCCCCTGCTGCGGACATCCGTTTCAGACGGGCCAGCTGAGTCTCCCGAGGTCGACGCGGCCTGCTTTCCCCGGAGGGAGGCCGCGTCTAGAGTCGACGCGCAAATCGGGGAGGAGCAAGCTGCCCATAGCGGTCTCTCGACCGGGCAGTGGCCGTCCCCAGGCGCGTCCAAAGTTCCAATCGACCAGGCAACCCCTGAGTGACGGGCCCGGAGGAGGGGGTGCGCTCCTCCGTGCCCCGCAGGCAACCCGGGGGCGCCTGTTTTCCGTTACCTTCTTCCTGGGGATCCGAGTTTTAACCGGATGACGGGGGGTGGGGGGGGTGGGGGTATGCGTTTACTGGAAGTCTCTTTTGCCACTCTCTCTGGGCTGAGTCAGGCCCATCGTTTTCCCCAACCGTTGGACCGACCACCACGGTTCTCTGGTCTGGATTTTGTACCCACTCTGAGTGCCTCCAACTGCTCTTCCCCTCCTCCATACAGGCCCGAAGGTCCGTTTTAGGACCGACTTGGCTCCAGGCGGAGCTCCGGTAGGCACGCGCCGAACTGTCTGTGACCGGGACCGAGGCACCCTCCCCGGGCTGGCCAGGGTAGGACTGAGAGCATGGAGCTCTGAACCCACCTCACATTTATGGACTTTGTCATTTCTTCGAATTTGACCCCCAGAGTCAATTGGGTGGGTCATTTGAGCTTGATTCGTTTCCCAGGGAGGCTGCAACCTGCCTGGGACGCACTTTTCAGAAAACCAGCCTGTCATTTCCTGGAGGTTTCGTACTTCCAGAGATCCACCACGGGTGGAGATTGAACTCTCTACTCTCCCCAGCCAGAGTGCCCTTTGGCTGGGCCGGCTTTCTCCTGGAGGCCCTCTCCCCTCCAGGACTTCCAGAGCTCCACCGCGCGCGCACGGTGTAAACTGGACTTTATACCCGACCAGGGCAACTCTTAGTGGGACTCACGACGGTCTGATGAGGGCGGGCGGGTGTGTGCCTCCAACTGCTCTTCCCCTCCTCCATACAGGCCCGAAGGTCCGTTTTAGGACCGACTTGGCTCCAGGCGGAGCTCCGGTAGGCACGCGCCGAACTGTCTGTGACCGGGACCGAGGCACCCTCCCTGGGCTGGCCAGGGTAGGGCTGAGAGCATGGAGCTCTGAACCCACCTCACATTTATGGACTTTGTCATTTCTTTGAATTTGACCCCCAGAGTCAATTGGGTGGGTCATTTGAGCTTGATTCGTTTCCCAGGAAGGCTGCCTCCTGCCTGGGACGCACTTTTCAGAAAACCAGCCTGTCATTTCCTGGAGGTTTCGTACTTCCAGAGATCCACCACGGGTGGAGATTGAACTCTCTACTCTCCCCAGCCAGAGTGCCCTTTGGCTGGGCCGGCTTTCTCCTGGAGGCCCTCTCCCCTCCAGGACTTCCAGAGCTCCGCCGCGCGCGCACGGTGTAAACTGGACTTTATACCCGACCAGGGCAACTCTTAGTGGGACTCACGACGGTCTGATGAGGGCGGGCGGGTGTGTGCCTCCAACTGCTCTTCCCCTCCTCCATACAGGCCCGAAGGTCCGTTTTAGGACCGACTTGGCTCCAGGCGGAGCTCCGGTAGGCACGCGCCGAACTGTCTGTGACCGGGACCGAGGCACCCTCCCCGGGCTGGCCAGGGTAGGACTGAGAGCATGGAGCTCTGAACCCACCTCACATTTATGGACTTTGTCATTTCTTCGAATTTGACCCCCAGAGTCAATTGGGTGGGTCATTTGAGCTTGATTCGTTTCCCAGGGAGGCTGCAACCTGCCTGGGACGCACTTTTCAGAAAACCAGCCTGTCATTTCCTGGAGGTTTCGTACTTCCAGAGATCCACCACGGGTGGAGATTGAACTCTCTACTCTCCCCAGCCAGAGTGCCCCCTGGCTGGGCCAGCTTTCTCCTGGAGGCCCTCTCCCCTCCAGGACTTCCAGAGCTCCACCGCGCGCGCACGGTGTAAACTGGACTTTATACCCGACCAGGGGCAACTCTTAGTGGGACTCGCGACGGTCTGATGAGGGGGCGGGCGGGTGTGTGCCTCCAACTGCTCTTCCCCTCCTCCATACATGCCCGAAGGTCCGTTTTAGGACCGTCTTCGCACCAGGCGGAGCACCAGGGGTGGCGGGCAAATCTGACTCTGACCCAGGACGGGCCACCCTCCCTGGGACGGCCAGGGAGCTCCGAGAGCATGGAGCTTTGAACCCACTGCAAATTTTGGGACTCTGTCATTTTTTGAGAGCTCGGCACCAGAGTCCCTCTCTCCATGGGCTTTCGGGCTTTATTCGTGCCCAGGAAGGCCGCTCCACCCTCCTCCATACATGCCCGAAGGTCCGTTTTAGGACCGTCTTCGCTCCAGGCGGAGCTCCGGGGTGGCGGGCAAATCTGACTCTGACCCAGGACGGGCCACCCTCCCTGGGACGGCCAGGGAGCTCCGAGAGCATGGAGCTTTGAACCCACTGCAAATTTTGGGACTCTGTCATTTTTTGAAAGCTTGGCACCAGAGTCCCTCTCTCCATGGGCTTTCGGGCTTTATTCGTGCCCAGGAAGGCCGCTCCACCCTCCTCCATACATGCCCGAAGGTCCGTTTTAGGACCGTCTTCGCTCCAGGCGGAGCTCCGGGGTGGCGGGCAAATCTGACTCTGACCCAGGACGGGCCACCCTCCCTGGGCCGGCCAGGGAGCTCCGAGAGCATGGAGCTTTGAACCCACTGCAAATTTTGGGACTCTGTCATTTTTTGAGAGCTCGGCACCAGAGTCCCTCTCTCCATGGGCTTTCGGGCTTTATTCGTGCCCAGGAAGGCCGCTCCACCCTCCTCCATACATGCCCGAAGGTCCGTTTTAGGACCGTCTTCGCTCCAGGCGGAGCTCCGGGGTGGCGGGCAAATCTGACTCTGACCCAGGACGGGCCACCCTCCCTGGGCCGGCCAGGGAGCTCCGAGAGCATGGAGCTTTGAACCCACTGCAAATTTTGGGACTCTGTCATTTTTTGAGAGCTCGGCACCAGAGTCCCTCTCTCCATGGGCTTTCGGGCATTATTCGTGCCCAGGAAGGCCGCTCCACCCTCCTCCATACATGCCCGAAGGTCCGTTTTAGGACCGTCTTCGCTCCAGGCGGAGCTCCGGGGTGGCGGGCAAATCTGACTCTGACCCAGGACGGGCCACCCTCCCTGGGCCGGCCAGGGAGCTCCGAGAGCATGGAGCTTTGAACCCACTGCAAATTTTGGGACTCTGTCATTTTTTGAAAGCTCGGCACCAGAGTCCCTCTCTCCATGGGCTTTCGGGCTTTATTCGTGCCCAGGAAGGCCGCTCCACCCTCCTCCATACATGCCCGAAGGTCCGTTTTAGGACCGTCTTCGCTCCAGGCGGAGCTCCGGGGTGGCGGGCAAATCTGACTCTGACCCAGGACGGGCCACCCTCCCTGGGCCGGCCAGGGAGCTCCGAGAGCATGGAGCTTTGAACCCACTGCAAATTTTGGGACTCTGTCATTTTTTGAGAGCTCGGCACCAGAGTCCCTCTCTCCATGGGCTTTCGGGCTTTATTCGTGCCCAGGAAGGCCGCTCCACCCTCCTCCATACACGCCCGAAGGTCCGTTTTAGGACCGTCTTCGCTCCAGGCGGAGCTCCGGGGTGGCGGGCAAATCTGACTCTGACCCAGGACGGGCCACCCTCCCTGGGCCGGCCAGGGAGCTCCGAGAGCATGGAGCTTTGAACCTACTGCAAATTTTGGGACTCTGTCATTTTTTGAGAGCTCGGCACCAGAGTCCCTCTCTCCATGGGACTTCGGGCTTTATTCGTGCCCAGGAAGGCCGCTCCACCCTCCTCCATACATGCCCGAAGGTCCGTTTTAGGACCGTCTTCGCTCCAGGCGGAGCTCCGGGGTGGCGGGCAAATCTGACTCTGACCCAGGACGGGCCACCCTCCCTGGGCCGGCCAGGGAGCTCCGAGAGCATGGAGCTTTGAACCCACTGCAAATTTTGGGACTCTGTCATTTTTTGAGAGCTCGGCACCAGAGTCCCTCTCTCCATGGGCTTTCGGGCTTTATTCGTGCCCAGGAAGGCCGCTCCACCCTCCTCCATACATGCCCGAAGGTCCGTTTTAGGACCGTCTTCGCTCCAGGCGGAGCTCCGGGGTGGCGGGCAAATCTGACTCTGACCCAGGACGGGCCACCCTCCCTGGGCCGGCCAGGGAGCTCCGAGAGCATGGAGCTTTGAACCCACTGCAAATTTTGGGACTCTGTCATTTTTTGAAAGCTTGGCACCAGAGTCCCTCTCTCCATGGGCTTTCGGGCTTTATTCGTGCCCAGGAAGGCCGCTCCACCCTCCTCCATACATGCCCGAAGGTCCGTTTTAGGACCGTCTTCGCTCCAGGCGGAGCTCCGGGGTGGCGGGCAAATCTGACTCTGACCCAGGACGGGCCACCCTCCCTGGGCCGGCCAGGGAGCTCCGAGAGCATGGAGCTTTGAACCTACTGCAAATTTTGGGACTCTGTCATTTTTTGAAAGCTTGGCACCAGAGTCCCTCTCTCCATGGGCTTTCGGGCTTTATTCGTGCCCAGGAAGGCCGCTCCACCCTCCTCCATACATGCCCGAAGGTCCGTTTTAGGACCGTCTTCGCTCCAGGCGGAGCTCCGGGGTGGCGGGCAAATCTGACTCTGACCCAGGACGGGCCACCCTCCCTGGGCCGGCCAGGGAGCTCCGAGAGCATGGAGCTTTGAACCTACTGCAAATTTTGGGACTCTGTCATTTTTTGAGAGCTCGGCACCAGAGTCCCTCTCTCCATGGGCTTTCGGGCTTTATTCGTGCCCAGGAAGGCCGCTCCACCCTCCTCCATACATGCCCGAAGGTCCGTTTTAGGACCGTCTTCGCTCCAGGCGGAGCTCCGGGGTGGCGGGCAAATCTGACTCTGACCCAGGACGGGCCACCCTCCCTGGGCCGGCCAGGGAGCTCCGAGAGCATGGAGCTTTGAACCCACTGCAAATTTTGGGACTCTGTCATTTTTTGAGAGCTCGGCACCAGAGTCCCTCTCTCCATGGGCTTTCGGGCTTTATTCGTGCCCAGGAAGGCCGCTCCACCCTCCTCCATACATGCCCGAAGGTCCGTTTTAGGACCGTCTTCGCTCCAGGCGGAGCTCCGGGGTGGCGGGCAAATCTGACTCTGACCCAGGACGGGCCACCCTCCCTGGGCCGGCCAGGGAGCTCCGAGAGCATGGAGCTTTGAACCCACTGCAAATTTTGGGACTCTGTCATTTTTTGAAAGCTTGGCACCAGAGTCCCTCTCTCCATGGGCTTTCGGGCTTTATTCGTGCCCAGGAAGGTCGCTCCACTCTCCTCCATACATGCCCGAAGGTCCGTTTTAGGACCGTCTTCGCTCCAGGCGGAGCTCCGGGGTGGCGGGCAAATCTGACTCTGACCGAGGACGGGCCACCCTCCCTGGGCCGGCCAGGGAGGTCCGAGAGCATGGAGCTTTGAACCCACTGCAAATTTTTGGACTTTGTGCAATTTTTGAGAGCTTGACACCAGAGTCCCTTTCTCCATGGGCTTTGGGCTTTATTCGTGCCCAGGAGAGGTGCGCCATGCCTGGGATGCACTTTTCAGAAAAATCCACCCCCTCTTTTTTCCTGGAGGTTTCATGCTTTTCAGAGCTCCACCACGGCGGAGATTGAACTCACTGCCCAGCCAGAGTGCAATCCACCCTGGCTTGGGTCACTGCCTTGAAGGCCCCTTGAGATTTGAACCCACTGCAAATTTTTGGACTTTGTGCAATTTTTGAGAGCTTGACACCAGAGTCCCTTTCTCCATGGGCTTTGGGCTTTATTCGTGCCCAGGAGAGGTGTGCCATGCCTGGGATGCACTTTTCAGAAAAATCCACCCCCTCTTTTTTTCCTGGAGGTTTCATGCTTTTCAGAGCTCCACCACGGCGGAGATTGAACTCACTGCCCAGCCAGAGTGCACCCCACCCTGGCTTGGGTCACTGCCTTGAAGGCCCCTTGAGATTTGAACCCACTGCAAATTTTTGGACTTTGTGCAATTTTTGAGAGCTTGACACCAGAGTCCCTTTCTCCATGGGCTTTGGGCTTTATTCGTGCCCAGGAGAGGTGTGCCATGCCTGGGATGCACTTTTCAGAAAAATCCACCCCCTCTTTTTTTCCTGGAGGTTTCATGCTTTTCAGAGCTCCACCACGGCGGAGATTGAACTCACTGCCCAGCCAGAGTGCACCCCACCCTGGCTTGGGTCACTGCCTTGAAGGCCCCTTGAGATTTGAACCCACTGCAAATTTTTGGACTTTGTGCAATTTTTGAGAGCTTGACACCAGAGTCCCTTTCTCCATGGGCTTTGGGCTTTATTCGTGCCCAGGAGAGGTGTGCCATGCCTGGGATGCACTTTTCAGAAAAATCCACCCCCTCTTTTTTTCCTGGAGGTTTCATGCTTTTCAGAGCTCCACCACGGCGGAGATTGAACTCACTGCCCAGCCAGAGTGCACCCCACCCTGGCTTTGGTCACTGCCTTGAAGGCCCCTTGAGATTTGAACCCACTGCAAATTTTTGGACTTTGTGCAATTTTTGAGAGCTTGACACCAGAGTCCCTTTCTCCATGG
>NW_028118496.1:27500-35000 GCF_965113295.1 Leuciscus leuciscus
CCGTGGCCCCGCCCGCTGACCACGGACAGCCTATTCGTCCCACTGACCCCCTATTTGACCACGAACGGCCTGTTCGTCCACGGCCAATCTAAGTGACAGCCCGTTGCCCCGCTTACTGACCACGAACAGCCTATTCATCCCACTGACCGCCTATGTGACCAGGAATGGCCTATGTGTCCCATCAGCATAACTTTGCATCATTAGACTTAAAATGTCATGTCCACGGAGAGCTTACAGGGACCCTGTCATATAAGTTACAAGTGGGCCCTTCCTGTGCTTACAGGGACCCTGTCAAATAAGTTGCAGGTGGGCACAGGAAGGGTCCACCTGCAACTTATCTGATGGGACCTCTTTAGGCTGTCCATGGTCAATGCATTAAAAGGTCATATTTCATAATTCTAAATGATTTATTGCATAAATCATAACCACCAGGCGCCGAGATATGGAAGGGTGAGTTTTTGGAAAGATACGGGTGAGTTTTTGGAAAGATAGGGGTGAGTTTTTGGAAAGATACGGGTGAGTTTTTGGAAAGATATGGGTTATTGCTTAAATCAAAGAGTACAGTGCACAGGGAAGACAATCCAACGTGTTGGTGTACTTAACAGTTTATAATTATGCATAATTAGCCTTAAATGGACATGTCCACGGACAGCTTACAGGGACCCTGTCAAATAAGTTGCAGGTGGGCACAGGAAGGGCCCACCTGTAACTTATTTGATATGTCCACGGAGAGCTTACAGGGACCCTGTCATATAAGTTGCAAGTGGGCACAGGAAGGGCCCAACTGTAACTTATATGACAGGGTCCCTGCAAGCTGTCCGCGGACCCTGTCAAATAAGTTACAGGTGGGCCCTTCCTGTGCCCAATTGCAACTTATTTGACAGGGTCTCTTTAAGCTGTCCGTGGTCAATGCATTATTAGGTCATATTTCATCATTATAAATGTTTTATTACTTAAATTATGCAGTAAAGTGCACAGGCCAGACAATCCAACATGTTGGGGTACTTTACAGTTCATAATTATGCATTATTAGCCTTAAAATGACATGTCCATGGAGTGCATACAGGGACCCTGTCAAATAAGTTGCAGGTGGGCACAAGAAAGGCCCACCTATAACTTATTTGATATGTCCACGGACAGCTTACAGGGACCCTGTCAAATAAGTTGCAGGTGGGCACAGGAAGGTCCCACCTGTAACTTATTTGACGGGACCTCTTTAGGCTGTCCGTGGTCAATGCATTAACAGGTCATAATTTATGATTATTAATGTTTTATTACTTAAAACATGCAGTACAGTGCACAGGGAAGACAATGCAACATGTTGGGGGTACTTTACAGTTCATAATTATGCATAATTAGCCTTAAATGGACATGTCCACGGACAGCTTACAGGGACCCTGTCATATAGGTTACAGGTGGGATCCTTTTTATATTTTGATGTCATTATGGAAAAGATTGCATAAAAATGATTAAATATCAATTTTATGTTAATCTCTGGGCCCCCCTGAGCGATTTGCAGCCTTCAGAACCTCCAAATTCCACTGTCCACGAACAGCCTAAATTTTTGAATGGGATAGATTGTACGTGGGACGTCCAGATCTCAGCCTCTGGACAGAATTTGGAGATGAAACCTGCACTGCTGTGCTCATCTGGACACGCCCTGTCCATGGTGTGAATTTCAAAGAGATTGGAGAAACTTGAAAATTCGACCCAAAAAAACTCAAAGGGGTATCCCTTGGAGAATTTTTCAGTCAGATTTTCAAGTTTCTCCAAACTCCCTGAAATTCACAGCGCTGTCTGGGCACGTCCAGACGAGCGCAGGAGCGCAGGTTTCATCTCCAAATTCTGTCCAGAGGCTGAGATCTGGACGTTCCACGTACAATCTATCCCATTCAAAAATTTAGGCTGTTCGTGGACAGTGGAATTTCTGGGTTCTGAAGGCTGCAAATTGCTCAGGGGGGCCCAAAGATGAACATAAAATTGATATTTAATCAATTTTCTTAATTTTTAATCAATCTTGGCATCAAAATATAAAACAGCATCCCACCTGTAACTTATCTGACAGGGTCTCTGTAAGCTGTCCGTGGTCAATGCATTAATAGGTCATATTTCATACTTATTAATGTTTTATTACTTAAATCATAGAGTACAGTGCACAGGGAAGACAATCCAACATGTTACAGCCATTAATTATGCATAATTTGCATAAAATTCAACTGTCCCACAGACAGCCTATAGGGGCTCTGTCAAATAGGTTACAGGTGGGATGCTGTTTTTGACTTAGACATTTTCAGCGGGTGAATCCCTGTAAAGAATTGGGGATTTCAGCATATGTGCTGAAGGCCAGTGAGTAACTTATTAAGTTACAGGTGGGATGCTGATTTTGACCGGTGTACTTCACAGTTCATAATTATGCTGTCCACGGACAGCTTACAGGAACCCTGTCAAATAAGTTACAGGTGGGCACAGTAAGGGCCCACCTGTAACTTATTTGATGGGACCTCTTTAGGCTGTCCGTGGTCAATGCATTAACAGGTCACAATTCATACTCATAAATATTTTATGACTTTAAACATAATGTACAGTGCACAGGAAAGACAATCCAACATGTTGGGGGTCCTTTACAGTTCATAATTATGCATTATTAGCCTTAAAATGACATGTCCATGAAGTGCATACGGGGACCCTGTCAGATAAGTTGCAGGTGGGCTCAGGAAGGGCCCACCTGTAACTTATTTGACATGTCCACGGACAGCTTACAGGGACCCTGTCATATAAGTTGCAAGTGGGCCCTTCCTTTGCCCAACTGTAACTTATTTGACAGGGTCTCTGTAAGCTGTCCGTGGTCAATGCATTAACAGGTCATAATTCATGATTATTAATGTTTTATTACATAAATCATAGCCACCAGGCGCCGAGATATGGACGGGTGAGTTTTTGGAAAGATACGGTTGAGTTTTTGGGAAAGATACGATTGAGTTTTCGGAAAGATACGGGTGAGTTTTTGGAAAGATATGAGTTGTTGCTTAAATCATAGAGTACAGTGCACAGGGAAGACGACGCAACGTGTTGGGGCTCTTTACAGTTCATAATTATGCATAATTAGCCTTAAAATGGCATGTCCACGGACAGCTTACAGGAACCCTGTTGAATAAGTTACAGGTGGGCACTTCCTGTAAAATCATAGGAATTGCCCACCTGTAACTTATTCGACGGGACCTCTTTAGGCTGTCCGTGGTCAATGCATCAGTGGGTCATAATTCATGATTATTAATGTTTTATGACTTAAAACATGCAGTACAGTGCACAGGGAAGACAATCTAACATGTTGGGGCTCTTTACAGTTCATAATTATACATAATTAGCCTTAAAATGGCATGTCCACGGACAGCTTACAGGAACCCTGTCGAATAAGTTACAGGTGGGCACTTCCTGTAAAATCATAGGAATTGCCCAGCTGTAACTTATTTGACGGGACCTCTTTAGGCTGTCCGTGGTCAATGCATCAGTGGGTCATAATTCATGATTATTAATGTTTTATTACTTAAAACGTGCAGTACAGTGCACAGGAAAGACAATCCAACATGTTGGGGTACTTTACAGTTCATAATTGTGCATCGTTAGCCTTAAAATGACATGTCCATGGAGAGCTGACAGGGACCCCGTCAAATAAGTTGCAGGTGGGACTTCAGCACATATGCTGAAATCCCCAATTCCTTACAGGGATTCACCGGCCGAAAATGTCTAAGTCAAAAACAGCATCCCACCTGCAACTTATTTGATAGGGTCTCTGTAAGCTGTCCGTGGTCGTTGCATTAATAGGTCATATTTCATGATTATTAATGTCTTATTACTTAAAACATGCAGCACAGTGCACAGGGAAGACAATCCAACATGTTGGGGTACTTTACAGTTCATAATTGTGCATCGTTAGCCTTAAAATGACATGTCCATGGAGAGCTTACAGGGACCCCGTCAAATAAGTTGCAGGTGGGACTTCAGCACATATGCTGAAATCCCCAATTCCTTACAGGGATTCACCGGCCGAAAATGTCTAAGTCAAAAACAGCATCCCACCTGCAACTTATTTGATAGGGTCTCTGTAAGCTGTCCGTGGTCAATGCATCAATGGGTCATAATTCATGATTATTAATGTTTTATTACTTAAAACATGCAGTACAGTGCACAGGGAAGACAATCTAACATGTTGGGGCTATTTACAGTTCATAATTATGCATAATTAGCCTTAAAATGGCATGTCCACGGACAGCTTACAGGAACCCTGTTGAATAAGTTACAGGTGGGCACACCCAGTAAAATCATAGGAATTGCCCACCTGTAACTTATTCGACGGGACCTCTTTAGGCTGTCCGTGGTCAATGCATCAATGGGTCATAATTCATGATTATTAATGTTTTATTACTTAAAACATGCAGTACAGTGCACAGGGAAGACAATCTAACATGTTGGGGCTCTTTACAGTTCATAATTATGCATAATTAGCCTTAAAATGACAGGTCCACGGGCAGCTTAAAGGAACCCTGTTGAATAAGTTACAGGTGGGATGTTCACCAAACGCCTATGAAAATGAATGGGATAAGTGGCACGTGTCAGTGGCTCCCGCGCGGCCCCCGGGGGTCCGAGGGGCCCCAAACTCGGCAAAAAGTTGCGTCACGTGGCCCTCTGCGACATACCGAGCGGGCCAGGTCGAGACGCGCCCGGTTTATTTTTTGCTATTTTTTATGCACCTCTCTGTCTCCCATTGATCTCTATGGGAACATGTGTCTGCTAGGGTTAATTCAGCAGTTAGGATTAGAGGGCCCTCTAGGCTCAGGAAGCACCTAGAGCCACGAAACTCTGGGGCCCGACTCGGGGGCCCGTGGCGGTCGTCCGTGACGAATTTCGAGGTCCTGCGACCTTTTGACCCCTATGGGCGACTGTTTATTTGACGTCCCACGTGCAACTTATTCCATGGGGCTGTTGGTGGCCAATTAGCGCGAAAAAAGGTCAGAGGGACACGGAACTCTAGAACCCGTCCCAGGGGCCCGTGACGGGACGCATACGTCGATTTCGGGCCGATCGGGCGTTTCTTTCAAACCGTTTTGCCGAAACACACACTTAGAACCGATCTAGAACCACCAAATCCAGGATCTAGAACCGGGGGCCCCTGGACTAGCACCGTGTCGAATTTGGGGTCGCTGCGACCTTTCGACCCCTTTTGGCCCCTGTTTATGTGACGTCCCACGTGCAACTTATTCCATAGGGCTGTTGGTGGCCAATTAGCGCGAAAAAAGGTCCGAGGGACACAGAACTCTAGAACCCGTCCCAGGGGCCCGTGACGGGACGCATACGTCGATTTCGGGCCGATCGGACCTTTCTGTCCACCTTTCACGAAGCACATGGTCCAATTAATGCAGGCCCTCTTGCACACACAGACAGACATATGGTCAAAGTGAACCAAAGGGAGGAGAATTTCGCACTGCAAAAAGACACACTTGGAACCGATCTAGAACCCTGCGATCCGGGATCTAGAACCGGGGGCCCCTCGACTACCAGGGTGGCGAATTTGGAGGCGCTGCGACCTTTCGACCCCTGTGTTTCCGCCCTCCCACGTGCAACTTATTCAGTTCAAACTTCACAGGCGCTTCCTGGTCAAGGGGGTCTTTTTTCGGCCAAACGAGCGGACGGGGACACGGAACTCTAGAACCCGTCCCCGGGGCCCGTGAAGGGACGCATATGTCAGTTTCGGGACGATCGGGCGTTTCCTTCAAACCGTTTTGCCAAAACACACACTTAGAACCGATCTAGAACCCCGCGACCCGTGATCTAGAACCGGGGGCCCCTGGACTAGCACCGTGTCGAATTTGGGGTCGCTGCGACCTTTCGACCCCTTTTGGCCCCTGTTTATGTGTCGTCCCACGTGCAACTTATTCCATTGGGCTGTTGGTGGCCAATTAGCGCGAAAAAAGGTCCGAGGGACACGGAACTCTAGAACCCGTCCCAGGGGCCCGTGACGGGACGCATATGTCAATTTCGGGCCGATCGGACCTTTCTGTCACACCGTCCACCAAACACCTATGAAAATGAATGGGATAAGTTGCAAGTGTCAGTGGCCCCTGTTCGGCCCCCGGAGGTCCCACGGGCCCCAAACACTGCGTGCCGGTAGTTCCCGGGCCCCCGAACAACATATCAGGAGGACGAGTCTCTAGAACTCAGGGCAAAATTTTATGCAACCCTTGTTCAAGTTTCTCTCACAGGCCACTTGCACTCATAGATAACTCATAGACTGATATACCTTGATCGGTTCTAAGGTTCTATATATACTTAGAACCGATCTAGAACCCCGCGACCCATGATCTAGAACCGGGGGCCCCTGGGCTTCCACCGTGTCGAATTTGGGGTCGCTGCGACCTTTTGACCCCTATGGGCGACTGTTTATTCGACGTCCCACGTGCAACTTATTCCATGGGGCTGTTGGTGGCCAATTAGCGCGAAAAAAGGTCCGAGGGACACGGAACTCTAGAACCCGTCCCAGGGGCCCGTGACGGGACGCGTAAGTCGATTTCGGGCCGATCGGGCGTTTCTTTCAAACCGTTTTGCCGAAACACACACTTAGAACCGATCTAGAACCCCGCGACCCGTGATCTAGAACCGGGGGCCCCTGGACTAGCACCGTGTCGAATTTGGGGTCGCCGCGACCTTTCGACCCCTTTTGGCCCCTGTTTATGTGACGTCCCACGTGCAACTTATTCCATAGGGCTGTTGGTGGCCAATTAGCGCGAAAAAAGGTCCGAGGGACACGGAACTCTAGAACCCGTCCCAGGGGCCCGTGACGGGACGCATACGTCGATTTCGGGCCGATCGGACCTTTCTGTCCACCTTTCACGAAGCACATGGTCCAATTAATGGAGTCCCTCTTGCTAACACAGACAGACATATGGTCAGAGTGAACCAAAGGGAGGAGAATTTCGCACTGCAAAAAGACACACTTGGAACCGATCTAGAACCCTGCGATCCGGGATCTAGAACCGGGGGCCCCTCGACTACCAGGGTGGCGAATTTGGAGGCGCTGCGACCTTTCGACCCCTGTGTTTCCGCCCTCCCACGTGCAACTTATTCAGTTCAAACTTCACAGGCGCTTCCTGGTCAAGGGGGTCTTTTTTCGGCCAAACGAGCGGACGGGGACACGGAACTCTAGAACCCGTCCCCGGGGCCCGTGAAGGGACGCATATGTCAGTTTCGGGACGATCGGGCGTTTCCTTCAAACCGTTTTGCCAAAACACACACTTAGAACCGATCTAGAACCCCGCGACCCGTGATCTAGAACCGGGGGCCCCTGGACTAGCACCGTGTCGAATTTGGGGTCGCCGCGACCTTTCGACCCCTTTTGGCCCCTGTTTATGTGACGTCCCACGTGCAACTTATTCCATAGGGCTGTTGGTGGCCAATTAGCGCGAAAAAAGGTCCGAGGGACACGGAACTCTAGAACCCGTCCCAGGG
>NW_028118496.1:42500-50000 GCF_965113295.1 Leuciscus leuciscus
TGCGCGTGCGGAACCCTCCTCCGCGGGGGGCAGAGGGGGTGGGTGGCCGCTGGGTCGAGGCCGTAACCGGGAAGGGTGCTTTTCAGGCGGGGAGGCGCGGGGCGAAGGTCGGCTCGAAGACCGGAGAGAGGGTGTTCCCAACCGGTCCGAACCTTCCCACGCGCCCACGTCCTCCGCCACCGTGGCGGACATTCGTTCCAGACGGGCCGTCTGAGTCTCCCGAGGTCGACGCGGCCTGCTTTCCCCGGAGGGAGGCCGCGTCTAGAGTCGACACGCAAGACGGGGAGGAGCAAGCTGCCCAGAGCGGTCTTTCGACCGGGCAGGGGCCATCCCCAGGCGCGTCCGAAGTTCCAATCGACCAGGCAACCCCCACCGAGTGACGGGCCCCGGAGGAGGGGGTGCGCTCCTCCGGGCCCCGCAGGCAACCCGGAGGCGCCTGTTCTTACGGGAAGTCCGTTACCTTGTCCGAGCGGGGCGGTTGTCCCCTTCTCGACAAAACCCCGAAGGTCCGTTTTAGGACCGTCTTTGCTCCGACGGGAGCTCCGTCGCACGGACCGATTCGACCGCGCCCGAGTCTGAGGCGCCCTCCCTGGGTGTCGGCCAGGGAGGCGGGTCCCCGTGGGGATCTCGTTTGACCGCATTTTTCCGGACTCTGTCCGTTTTTTTCGGAGGTGGACTTTTTTTCCCTCCAGGACGCCTTTCTGCCCTCTCACTTTGTCCGAGCGGAGCGTTTGTCCCCTCCTCGACAAAACCCCCAAGGTCCGTTTTAGGACCGTCTTTGCTCCGACGGGAGCTCCGTCACGGCAGACGGATTCGATCGTGCCCGACACCGAGGCGCTCTCCCTGGTCGCCAGCCAGGGAGCCGCGCGTTTGTGGGAATCTGTTTGGACCGCCTCGTTTCGGACTCTGTCCGTTTTTTTCGGAGGTGGCCTTTCCTCCGAGGCGCCTTCGACGCCGCTCACCTCACCCCAGATAAGGCATCCTCCCCAGGATGTAGGTAACCCCGAACCGCACTTTCTCCAGGGGTGTGTCTCAAGCCCCTGGAGTCGTTTCGCCATTTACCCAGACCGACCGTTCGACAAGCATATGGTTGATTTACCTCGGGGATCGACCGAGGAGCCCCGGACGGACGAGCGAACCGCCACGCGCCGGCTTCCTACACACGGGTCTCGCTCCGCTCGGGCCTGGGCTCGAGACGGCACGGCCGCTCATAGGGGCGCGTGAGGAACCCCTCCGCCGAGGGGGGGGGAGGCCTCTGGATCGAGGCCGTAACCGGGAAGGGTGCTTTCGAAGCGAGGGAGGCGCAGGGCGAAGTTCGGCTCCGAGACGTGCTGGCGGGGTGGGGGCCCCCAAGGCAGCCCCACCAACCGTTCCAAGCCTCCCGACGCACACCGCGGCCGCCCCTGCTGCGGACATCCGTTTCAGACGGGCCAGCTGAGTCTCCCGAGGTCGACGCGGCCTGCTTTCCCCGGAGGGAGGCCGCGTCTAGAGTCGACGCGCAAATCGGGGAGGAGCAAGCTGCCCATAGCGGTCTCTCGACCGGGCAGTGGCCGTCCCCAGGCGCGTCCAAAGTTCCAATCGACCAGGCAACCCCTGAGTGACGGGCCCGGAGGAGGGGGTGCGCTCCTCCGTGCCCCGCAGGCAACCCGGGGGCGCCTGTTTTCCGTTACCTTCTTCCTGGGGATCCGAGTTTTAACCGGATGACGGGGGGTGGGGGGGGTGGGGGTATGCGTTTACTGGAAGTCTCTTTTGCCACTCTCTCTGGGCTGAGTCAGGCCCATCGTTTTCCCCAACCGTTGGACCGACCACCACGGTTCTCTGGTCTGGATTTTGTACCCACTCTGAGTGCCTCCAACTGCTCTTCCCCTCCTCCATACAGGCCCGAAGGTCCGTTTTAGGACCGACTTGGCTCCAGGCGGAGCTCCGGTAGGCACGCGCCGAACTGTCTGTGACCGGGACCGAGGCACCCTCCCCGGGCTGGCCAGGGTAGGACTGAGAGCATGGAGCTCTGAACCCACCTCACATTTATGGACTTTGTCATTTCTTCGAATTTGACCCCCAGAGTCAATTGGGTGGGTCATTTGAGCTTGATTCGTTTCCCAGGGAGGCTGCAACCTGCCTGGGACGCACTTTTCAGAAAACCAGCCTGTCATTTCCTGGAGGTTTCGTACTTCCAGAGATCCACCACGGGTGGAGATTGAACTCTCTACTCTCCCCAGCCAGAGTGCCCTTTGGCTGGGCCGGCTTTCTCCTGGAGGCCCTCTCCCCTCCAGGACTTCCAGAGCTCCACCGCGCGCGCACGGTGTAAACTGGACTTTATACCCGACCAGGGCAACTCTTAGTGGGACTCACGACGGTCTGATGAGGGCGGGCGGGTGTGTGCCTCCAACTGCTCTTCCCCTCCTCCATACAGGCCCGAAGGTCCGTTTTAGGACCGACTTGGCTCCAGGCGGAGCTCCGGTAGGCACGCGCCGAACTGTCTGTGACCGGGACCGAGGCACCCTCCCTGGGCTGGCCAGGGTAGGGCTGAGAGCATGGAGCTCTGAACCCACCTCACATTTATGGACTTTGTCATTTCTTTGAATTTGACCCCCAGAGTCAATTGGGTGGGTCATTTGAGCTTGATTCGTTTCCCAGGAAGGCTGCCTCCTGCCTGGGACGCACTTTTCAGAAAACCAGCCTGTCATTTCCTGGAGGTTTCGTACTTCCAGAGATCCACCACGGGTGGAGATTGAACTCTCTACTCTCCCCAGCCAGAGTGCCCTTTGGCTGGGCCGGCTTTCTCCTGGAGGCCCTCTCCCCTCCAGGACTTCCAGAGCTCCGCCGCGCGCGCACGGTGTAAACTGGACTTTATACCCGACCAGGGCAACTCTTAGTGGGACTCACGACGGTCTGATGAGGGCGGGCGGGTGTGTGCCTCCAACTGCTCTTCCCCTCCTCCATACAGGCCCGAAGGTCCGTTTTAGGACCGACTTGGCTCCAGGCGGAGCTCCGGTAGGCACGCGCCGAACTGTCTGTGACCGGGACCGAGGCACCCTCCCCGGGCTGGCCAGGGTAGGACTGAGAGCATGGAGCTCTGAACCCACCTCACATTTATGGACTTTGTCATTTCTTCGAATTTGACCCCCAGAGTCAATTGGGTGGGTCATTTGAGCTTGATTCGTTTCCCAGGGAGGCTGCAACCTGCCTGGGACGCACTTTTCAGAAAACCAGCCTGTCATTTCCTGGAGGTTTCGTACTTCCAGAGATCCACCACGGGTGGAGATTGAACTCTCTACTCTCCCCAGCCAGAGTGCCCCCTGGCTGGGCCAGCTTTCTCCTGGAGGCCCTCTCCCCTCCAGGACTTCCAGAGCTCCACCGCGCGCGCACGGTGTAAACTGGACTTTATACCCGACCAGGGGCAACTCTTAGTGGGACTCGCGACGGTCTGATGAGGGGGCGGGCGGGTGTGTGCCTCCAACTGCTCTTCCCCTCCTCCATACATGCCCGAAGGTCCGTTTTAGGACCGTCTTCGCACCAGGCGGAGCACCAGGGGTGGCGGGCAAATCTGACTCTGACCCAGGACGGGCCACCCTCCCTGGGACGGCCAGGGAGCTCCGAGAGCATGGAGCTTTGAACCCACTGCAAATTTTGGGACTCTGTCATTTTTTGAGAGCTCGGCACCAGAGTCCCTCTCTCCATGGGCTTTCGGGCTTTATTCGTGCCCAGGAAGGCCGCTCCACCCTCCTCCATACATGCCCGAAGGTCCGTTTTAGGACCGTCTTCGCTCCAGGCGGAGCTCCGGGGTGGCGGGCAAATCTGACTCTGACCCAGGACGGGCCACCCTCCCTGGGACGGCCAGGGAGCTCCGAGAGCATGGAGCTTTGAACCCACTGCAAATTTTGGGACTCTGTCATTTTTTGAAAGCTTGGCACCAGAGTCCCTCTCTCCATGGGCTTTCGGGCTTTATTCGTGCCCAGGAAGGCCGCTCCACCCTCCTCCATACATGCCCGAAGGTCCGTTTTAGGACCGTCTTCGCTCCAGGCGGAGCTCCGGGGTGGCGGGCAAATCTGACTCTGACCCAGGACGGGCCACCCTCCCTGGGCCGGCCAGGGAGCTCCGAGAGCATGGAGCTTTGAACCCACTGCAAATTTTGGGACTCTGTCATTTTTTGAGAGCTCGGCACCAGAGTCCCTCTCTCCATGGGCTTTCGGGCTTTATTCGTGCCCAGGAAGGCCGCTCCACCCTCCTCCATACATGCCCGAAGGTCCGTTTTAGGACCGTCTTCGCTCCAGGCGGAGCTCCGGGGTGGCGGGCAAATCTGACTCTGACCCAGGACGGGCCACCCTCCCTGGGCCGGCCAGGGAGCTCCGAGAGCATGGAGCTTTGAACCCACTGCAAATTTTGGGACTCTGTCATTTTTTGAGAGCTCGGCACCAGAGTCCCTCTCTCCATGGGCTTTCGGGCATTATTCGTGCCCAGGAAGGCCGCTCCACCCTCCTCCATACATGCCCGAAGGTCCGTTTTAGGACCGTCTTCGCTCCAGGCGGAGCTCCGGGGTGGCGGGCAAATCTGACTCTGACCCAGGACGGGCCACCCTCCCTGGGCCGGCCAGGGAGCTCCGAGAGCATGGAGCTTTGAACCCACTGCAAATTTTGGGACTCTGTCATTTTTTGAAAGCTCGGCACCAGAGTCCCTCTCTCCATGGGCTTTCGGGCTTTATTCGTGCCCAGGAAGGCCGCTCCACCCTCCTCCATACATGCCCGAAGGTCCGTTTTAGGACCGTCTTCGCTCCAGGCGGAGCTCCGGGGTGGCGGGCAAATCTGACTCTGACCCAGGACGGGCCACCCTCCCTGGGCCGGCCAGGGAGCTCCGAGAGCATGGAGCTTTGAACCCACTGCAAATTTTGGGACTCTGTCATTTTTTGAGAGCTCGGCACCAGAGTCCCTCTCTCCATGGGCTTTCGGGCTTTATTCGTGCCCAGGAAGGCCGCTCCACCCTCCTCCATACACGCCCGAAGGTCCGTTTTAGGACCGTCTTCGCTCCAGGCGGAGCTCCGGGGTGGCGGGCAAATCTGACTCTGACCCAGGACGGGCCACCCTCCCTGGGCCGGCCAGGGAGCTCCGAGAGCATGGAGCTTTGAACCTACTGCAAATTTTGGGACTCTGTCATTTTTTGAGAGCTCGGCACCAGAGTCCCTCTCTCCATGGGACTTCGGGCTTTATTCGTGCCCAGGAAGGCCGCTCCACCCTCCTCCATACATGCCCGAAGGTCCGTTTTAGGACCGTCTTCGCTCCAGGCGGAGCTCCGGGGTGGCGGGCAAATCTGACTCTGACCCAGGACGGGCCACCCTCCCTGGGCCGGCCAGGGAGCTCCGAGAGCATGGAGCTTTGAACCCACTGCAAATTTTGGGACTCTGTCATTTTTTGAGAGCTCGGCACCAGAGTCCCTCTCTCCATGGGCTTTCGGGCTTTATTCGTGCCCAGGAAGGCCGCTCCACCCTCCTCCATACATGCCCGAAGGTCCGTTTTAGGACCGTCTTCGCTCCAGGCGGAGCTCCGGGGTGGCGGGCAAATCTGACTCTGACCCAGGACGGGCCACCCTCCCTGGGCCGGCCAGGGAGCTCCGAGAGCATGGAGCTTTGAACCCACTGCAAATTTTGGGACTCTGTCATTTTTTGAAAGCTTGGCACCAGAGTCCCTCTCTCCATGGGCTTTCGGGCTTTATTCGTGCCCAGGAAGGCCGCTCCACCCTCCTCCATACATGCCCGAAGGTCCGTTTTAGGACCGTCTTCGCTCCAGGCGGAGCTCCGGGGTGGCGGGCAAATCTGACTCTGACCCAGGACGGGCCACCCTCCCTGGGCCGGCCAGGGAGCTCCGAGAGCATGGAGCTTTGAACCTACTGCAAATTTTGGGACTCTGTCATTTTTTGAAAGCTTGGCACCAGAGTCCCTCTCTCCATGGGCTTTCGGGCTTTATTCGTGCCCAGGAAGGCCGCTCCACCCTCCTCCATACATGCCCGAAGGTCCGTTTTAGGACCGTCTTCGCTCCAGGCGGAGCTCCGGGGTGGCGGGCAAATCTGACTCTGACCCAGGACGGGCCACCCTCCCTGGGCCGGCCAGGGAGCTCCGAGAGCATGGAGCTTTGAACCTACTGCAAATTTTGGGACTCTGTCATTTTTTGAGAGCTCGGCACCAGAGTCCCTCTCTCCATGGGCTTTCGGGCTTTATTCGTGCCCAGGAAGGCCGCTCCACCCTCCTCCATACATGCCCGAAGGTCCGTTTTAGGACCGTCTTCGCTCCAGGCGGAGCTCCGGGGTGGCGGGCAAATCTGACTCTGACCCAGGACGGGCCACCCTCCCTGGGCCGGCCAGGGAGCTCCGAGAGCATGGAGCTTTGAACCCACTGCAAATTTTGGGACTCTGTCATTTTTTGAGAGCTCGGCACCAGAGTCCCTCTCTCCATGGGCTTTCGGGCTTTATTCGTGCCCAGGAAGGCCGCTCCACCCTCCTCCATACATGCCCGAAGGTCCGTTTTAGGACCGTCTTCGCTCCAGGCGGAGCTCCGGGGTGGCGGGCAAATCTGACTCTGACCCAGGACGGGCCACCCTCCCTGGGCCGGCCAGGGAGCTCCGAGAGCATGGAGCTTTGAACCCACTGCAAATTTTGGGACTCTGTCATTTTTTGAAAGCTTGGCACCAGAGTCCCTCTCTCCATGGGCTTTCGGGCTTTATTCGTGCCCAGGAAGGTCGCTCCACTCTCCTCCATACATGCCCGAAGGTCCGTTTTAGGACCGTCTTCGCTCCAGGCGGAGCTCCGGGGTGGCGGGCAAATCTGACTCTGACCGAGGACGGGCCACCCTCCCTGGGCCGGCCAGGGAGGTCCGAGAGCATGGAGCTTTGAACCCACTGCAAATTTTTGGACTTTGTGCAATTTTTGAGAGCTTGACACCAGAGTCCCTTTCTCCATGGGCTTTGGGCTTTATTCGTGCCCAGGAGAGGTGCGCCATGCCTGGGATGCACTTTTCAGAAAAATCCACCCCCTCTTTTTTCCTGGAGGTTTCATGCTTTTCAGAGCTCCACCACGGCGGAGATTGAACTCACTGCCCAGCCAGAGTGCAATCCACCCTGGCTTGGGTCACTGCCTTGAAGGCCCCTTGAGATTTGAACCCACTGCAAATTTTTGGACTTTGTGCAATTTTTGAGAGCTTGACACCAGAGTCCCTTTCTCCATGGGCTTTGGGCTTTATTCGTGCCCAGGAGAGGTGTGCCATGCCTGGGATGCACTTTTCAGAAAAATCCACCCCCTCTTTTTTTCCTGGAGGTTTCATGCTTTTCAGAGCTCCACCACGGCGGAGATTGAACTCACTGCCCAGCCAGAGTGCACCCCACCCTGGCTTGGGTCACTGCCTTGAAGGCCCCTTGAGATTTGAACCCACTGCAAATTTTTGGACTTTGTGCAATTTTTGAGAGCTTGACACCAGAGTCCCTTTCTCCATGGGCTTTGGGCTTTATTCGTGCCCAG
>NW_028118496.1:57500-62500 GCF_965113295.1 Leuciscus leuciscus
AAAAATTTAGGCTGTTCGTGGACAGTGGAATTTCTGGGTTCTGAAGGCTGCAAATTGCTCAGGGGGGCCCAAAGATGAACATAAAATTGATATTTAATCAATTTTCTTAATTTTTAATCAATCTTGGCATCAAAATATAAAACAGCATCCCACCTGTAACTTATCTGACAGGGTCTCTGTAAGCTGTCCGTGGTCAATGCATTAATAGGTCATATTTCATACTTATTAATGTTTTATTACTTAAATCATAGAGTACAGTGCACAGGGAAGACAATCCAACATGTTACAGCCATTAATTATGCATAATTTGCATAAAATTCAACTGTCCCACAGACAGCCTATAGGGGCTCTGTCAAATAGGTTACAGGTGGGATGCTGTTTTTGACTTAGACATTTTCAGCGGGTGAATCCCTGTAAAGAATTGGGGATTTCAGCATATGTGCTGAAGGCCAGTGAGTAACTTATTAAGTTACAGGTGGGATGCTGATTTTGACCGGTGTACTTCACAGTTCATAATTATGCTGTCCACGGACAGCTTACAGGAACCCTGTCAAATAAGTTACAGGTGGGCACAGTAAGGGCCCACCTGTAACTTATTTGATGGGACCTCTTTAGGCTGTCCGTGGTCAATGCATTAACAGGTCACAATTCATACTCATAAATATTTTATGACTTTAAACATAATGTACAGTGCACAGGAAAGACAATCCAACATGTTGGGGGTCCTTTACAGTTCATAATTATGCATTATTAGCCTTAAAATGACATGTCCATGAAGTGCATACGGGGACCCTGTCAGATAAGTTGCAGGTGGGCTCAGGAAGGGCCCACCTGTAACTTATTTGACATGTCCACGGACAGCTTACAGGGACCCTGTCATATAAGTTGCAAGTGGGCCCTTCCTTTGCCCAACTGTAACTTATTTGACAGGGTCTCTGTAAGCTGTCCGTGGTCAATGCATTAACAGGTCATAATTCATGATTATTAATGTTTTATTACATAAATCATAGCCACCAGGCGCCGAGATATGGACGGGTGAGTTTTTGGAAAGATACGGTTGAGTTTTTGGGAAAGATACGATTGAGTTTTCGGAAAGATACGGGTGAGTTTTTGGAAAGATATGAGTTGTTGCTTAAATCATAGAGTACAGTGCACAGGGAAGACGACGCAACGTGTTGGGGCTCTTTACAGTTCATAATTATGCATAATTAGCCTTAAAATGGCATGTCCACGGACAGCTTACAGGAACCCTGTTGAATAAGTTACAGGTGGGCACTTCCTGTAAAATCATAGGAATTGCCCACCTGTAACTTATTCGACGGGACCTCTTTAGGCTGTCCGTGGTCAATGCATCAGTGGGTCATAATTCATGATTATTAATGTTTTATGACTTAAAACATGCAGTACAGTGCACAGGAAAGACAATCCAACATGTTGGGGTACTTTACAGTTCATAATTGTGCATCGTTAGCCTTAAAATGACATGTCCATGGAGAGCTGACAGGGACCCCGTCAAATAAGTTGCAGGTGGGACTTCAGCACATATGCTGAAATCCCCAATTCCTTACAGGGATTCACCGGCCGAAAATGTCTAAGTCAAAAACAGCATCCCACCTGCAACTTATTTGATAGGGTCTCTGTAAGCTGTCCGTGGTCGTTGCATTAATAGGTCATATTTCATGATTATTAATGTCTTATTACTTAAAACATGCAGCACAGTGCACAGGGAAGACAATCCAACATGTTGGGGTACTTTACAGTTCATAATTGTGCATCGTTAGCCTTAAAATGACATGTCCATGGAGAGCTTACAGGGACCCCGTCAAATAAGTTGCAGGTGGGACTTCAGCACATATGCTGAAATCCCCAATTCCTTACAGGGATTCACCGGCCGAAAATGTCTAAGTCAAAAACAGCATCCCACCTGCAACTTATTTGATAGGGTCTCTGTAAGCTGTCCGTGGTCAATGCATCAATGGGTCATAATTCATGATTATTAATGTTTTATTACTTAAAACATGCAGTACAGTGCACAGGGAAGACAATCTAACATGTTGGGGCTATTTACAGTTCATAATTATGCATAATTAGCCTTAAAATGGCATGTCCACGGACAGCTTACAGGAACCCTGTTGAATAAGTTACAGGTGGGCACACCCAGTAAAATCATAGGAATTGCCCACCTGTAACTTATTCGACGGGACCTCTTTAGGCTGTCCGTGGTCAATGCATCAATGGGTCATAATTCATGATTATTAATGTTTTATTACTTAAAACATGCAGTACAGTGCACAGGGAAGACAATCTAACATGTTGGGGCTCTTTACAGTTCATAATTATGCATAATTAGCCTTAAAATGACAGGTCCACGGGCAGCTTAAAGGAACCCTGTTGAATAAGTTACAGGTGGGATGTTCACCAAACGCCTATGAAAATGAATGGGATAAGTGGCACGTGTCAGTGGCTCCCGCGCGGCCCCCGGGGGTCCGAGGGGCCCCAAACTCGGCAAAAAGTTGCGTCACGTGGCCCTCTGCGACATACCGAGCGGGCCAGGTCGAGACGCGCCCGGTTTATTTTTTGCTATTTTTTATGCACCTCTCTGTCTCCCATTGATCTCTATGGGAACATGTGTCTGCTAGGGTTAATTCAGCAGTTAGGATTAGAGGGCCCTCTAGGCTCAGGAAGCACCTAGAGCCACGAAACTCTGGGGCCCGACTCGGGGGCCCGTGGCGGTCGTCCGTGACAAATTTCGAGGTCCTGCGACCTTTTGACCCCTATGGGCGACTGTTTATTTGACGTCCCACGTGCAACTTATTCCATGGGGCTGTTGGTGGCCAATTAGCGCGAAAAAAGGTCAGAGGGACACGGAACTCTAGAACCCGTCCCAGGGGCCCGTGACGGGACGCATACGTCGATTTCGGGCCGATCGGGCGTTTCTTTCAAACCGTTTTGCCGAAACACACACTTAGAACCGATCTAGAACCACCAAATCCAGGATCTAGAACCGGGGGCCCCTGGACTAGCACCGTGTCGAATTTGGGGTCGCTGCGACCTTTCGACCCCTTTTGGCCCCTGTTTATGTGACGTCCCACGTGCAACTTATTCCATAGGGCTGTTGGTGGCCAATTAGCGCGAAAAAAGGTCCGAGGGACACAGAACTCTAGAACCCGTCCCAGGGGCCCGTGACGGGACGCATACGTCGATTTCGGGCCGATCGGACCTTTCTGTCCACCTTTCACGAAGCACATGGTCCAATTAATGCAGGCCCTCTTGCACACACAGACAGACATATGGTCAAAGTGAACCAAAGGGAGGAGAATTTCGCACTGCAAAAAGACACACTTGGAACCGATCTAGAACCCTGCGATCCGGGATCTAGAACCGGGGGCCCCTCGACTACCAGGGTGGCGAATTTGGAGGCGCTGCGACCTTTCGACCCCTGTGTTTCCGCCCTCCCACGTGCAACTTATTCAGTTCAAACTTCACAGGCGCTTCCTGGTCAAGGGGGTCTTTTTTCGGCCAAACGAGCGGACGGGGACACGGAACTCTAGAACCCGTCCCCGGGGCCCGTGAAGGGACGCATATGTCAGTTTCGGGACGATCGGGCGTTTCCTTCAAACCGTTTTGCCAAAACACACACTTAGAACCGATCTAGAACCCCGCGACCCGTGATCTAGAACCGGGGGCCCCTGGACTAGCACCGTGTCGAATTTGGGGTCGCTGCGACCTTTCGACCCCTTTTGGCCCCTGTTTATGTGTCGTCCCACGTGCAACTTATTCCATTGGGCTGTTGGTGGCCAATTAGCGCGAAAAAAGGTCCGAGGGACACGGAACTCTAGAACCCGTCCCAGGGGCCCGTGACGGGACGCATATGTCAATTTCGGGCCGATCGGACCTTTCTGTCACACCGTCCACCAAACACCTATGAAAATGAATGGGATAAGTTGCAAGTGTCAGTGGCCCCTGTTCGGCCCCCGGAGGTCCCACGGGCCCCAAACACTGCGTGCCGGTAGTTCCCGGGCCCCCGAACAACATATCAGGAGGACGAGTCTCTAGAACTCAGGGCAAAATTTTATGCAACCCTTGTTCAAGTTTCTCTCACAGGCCACTTGCACTCATAGATAACTCATAGACTGATATACCTTGATCGGTTCTAAGGTTCTATATATACTTAGAACCGATCTAGAACCCCGCGACCCATGATCTAGAACCGGGGGCCCCTGGGCTTCCACCGTGTCGAATTTGGGGTCGCTGCGACCTTTTGACCCCTATGGGCGACTGTTTATTCGACGTCCCACGTGCAACTTATTCCATGGGGCTGTTGGTGGCCAATTAGCGCGAAAAAAGGTCCGAGGGACACGGAACTCTAGAACCCGTCCCAGGGGCCCGTGACGGGACGCGTAAGTCGATTTCGGGCCGATCGGGCGTTTCTTTCAAACCGTTTTGCCGAAACACACACTTAGAACCGATCTAGAACCCCGCGACCCGTGATCTAGAACCGGGGGCCCCTGGACTAGCACCGTGTCGAATTTGGGGTCGCCGCGACCTTTCGACCCCTTTTGGCCCCTGTTTATGTGACGTCCCACGTGCAACTTATTCCATAGGGCTGTTGGTGGCCAATTAGCGCGAAAAAAGGTCCGAGGGACACGGAACTCTAGAACCCGTCCCAGGGGCCCGTGACGGGACGCATACGTCGATTTCGGGCCGATCGGACCTTTCTGTCCACCTTTCACGAAGCACATGGTCCAATTAATGGAGTCCCTCTTGCTAACACAGACAGACATATGGTCAGAGTGAACCAAAGGGAGGAGAATTTCGCACTGCAAAAAGACACACTTGGAACCGATCTAGAACCCTGCGATCCGGGATCTAGAACCGGGGGCCCCTCGACTACCAGGGTGGCGAATTTGGAGGCGCTGCGACCTTTCGACCCCTGTGTTTCCGCCCTCCCACGTGCAACTTATTCAGTTCAAACTTCACAGGCGCTTCCTGGTCAAGGG
>NW_028118496.1:72500-77500 GCF_965113295.1 Leuciscus leuciscus
ACTTTTCAGAAAACCAGCCTGTCATTTCCTGGAGGTTTCGTACTTCCAGAGATCCACCACGGGTGGAGATTGAACTCTCTACTCTCCCCAGCCAGAGTGCCCTTTGGCTGGGCCGGCTTTCTCCTGGAGGCCCTCTCCCCTCCAGGACTTCCAGAGCTCCACCGCGCGCGCACGGTGTAAACTGGACTTTATACCCGACCAGGGCAACTCTTAGTGGGACTCACGACGGTCTGATGAGGGCGGGCGGGTGTGTGCCTCCAACTGCTCTTCCCCTCCTCCATACAGGCCCGAAGGTCCGTTTTAGGACCGACTTGGCTCCAGGCGGAGCTCCGGTAGGCACGCGCCGAACTGTCTGTGACCGGGACCGAGGCACCCTCCCTGGGCTGGCCAGGGTAGGGCTGAGAGCATGGAGCTCTGAACCCACCTCACATTTATGGACTTTGTCATTTCTTTGAATTTGACCCCCAGAGTCAATTGGGTGGGTCATTTGAGCTTGATTCGTTTCCCAGGAAGGCTGCCTCCTGCCTGGGACGCACTTTTCAGAAAACCAGCCTGTCATTTCCTGGAGGTTTCGTACTTCCAGAGATCCACCACGGGTGGAGATTGAACTCTCTACTCTCCCCAGCCAGAGTGCCCTTTGGCTGGGCCGGCTTTCTCCTGGAGGCCCTCTCCCCTCCAGGACTTCCAGAGCTCCACCGCGCGCGCACGGTGTAAACTGGACTTTATACCCGACCAGGGCAACTCTTAGTGGGACTCACGACGGTCTGATGAGGGCGGGCGGGTGTGTGCCTCCAACTGCTCTTCCCCTCCTCCATACAGGCCCGAAGGTCCGTTTTAGGACCGACTTGGCTCCAGGCGGAGCTCCGGTAGGCACGCGCCGAACTGTCTGTGACCGGGACCGAGGCACCCTCCCCGGGCTGGCCAGGGTAGGACTGAGAGCATGGAGCTCTGAACCCACCTCACATTTATGGACTTTGTCATTTCTTCGAATTTGACCCCCAGAGTCAATTGGGTGGGTCATTTGAGCTTGATTCGTTTCCCAGGGAGGCTGCAACCTGCCTGGGACGCACTTTTCAGAAAACCAGCCTGTCATTTCCTGGAGGTTTCGTACTTCCAGAGATCCACCACGGGTGGAGATTGAACTCTCTACTCTCCCCAGCCAGAGTGCCCCCTGGCTGGGCCAGCTTTCTCCTGGAGGCCCTCTCCCCTCCAGGACTTCCAGAGCTCCACCGCGCGCGCACGGTGTAAACTGGACTTTATACCCGACCAGGGGCAACTCTTAGTGGGACTCACGACGGTCTGATGAGGGGGCGGGCGGGTGTGTGCCTCCAACTGCTCTTCCCCTCCTCCATACATGCCCGAAGGTCCGTTTTAGGACCGTCTTCGCACCAGGCGGAGCACCAGGGGTGGCGGGCAAATCTGACTCTGACCCAGGACGGGCCACCCTCCCTGGGACGGCCAGGGAGCTCCGAGAGCATGGAGCTTTGAACCCACTGCAAATTTTGGGACTCTGTCATTTTTTGAGAGCTCGGCACCAGAGTCCCTCTCTCCATGGGCTTTCGGGCTTTATTCGTGCCCAGGAAGGCCGCTCCACCCTCCTCCATACATGCCCGAAGGTCCGTTTTAGGACCGTCTTCGCTCCAGGCGGAGCTCCGGGGTGGCGGGCAAATCTGACTCTGACCCAGGACGGGCCACCCTCCCTGGGACGGCCAGGGAGCTCCGAGAGCATGGAGCTTTGAACCCACTGCAAATTTTGGGACTCTGTCATTTTTTGAAAGCTCGGCACCAGAGTCCCTCTCTCCATGGGCTTTCGGGCTTTATTCGTGCCCAGGAAGGCCGCTCCACCCTCCTCCATACATGCCCGAAGGTCCGTTTTAGGACCGTCTTCGCTCCAGGCGGAGCTCCGGGGTGGCGGGCAAATCTGACTCTGACCCAGGACGGTCCACCCTCCCTGGGCCGGCCAGGGAGCTCCGAGAGCATGGAGCTTTGAACCCACTGCAAATTTTGGGACTCTGTCATTTTTTGAGAGCTCGGCACCAGAGTCCCTCTCTCCATGGGCTTTCGGGCTTTATTCGTGCCCAGGAAGGCCGCTCCACCCTCCTCCATACATGCCCGAAGGTCCGTTTTAGGACCGTCTTCGCTCCAGGCGGAGCTCCGGGGTGGCGGGCAAATCTGACTCTGACCCAGGACGGGCCACCCTCCCTGGGACGGCCAGGGAGCTCCGAGAGCATGGAGCTTTGAACCCACTGCAAATTTTGGGACTCTGTCATTTTTTGAAAGCTCGGCACCAGAGTCCCTCTCTCCATGGGCTTTCGGGCTTTATTCGTGCCCAGGAAGGCCGCTCCACCCTCCTCCATACATGCCCGAAGGTCCGTTTTAGGACCGTCTTCGCTCCAGGCGGAGCTCCGGGGTGGCGGGCAAATCTGACTCTGACCCAGGACGGTCCACCCTCCCTGGGCCGGCCAGGGAGCTCCGAGAGCATGGAGCTTTGAACCCACTGCAAATTTTGGGACTCTGTCATTTTTTGAGAGCTCGGCACCAGAGTCCCTCTCTCCATGGGCTTTCGGGCTTTATTCGTGCCCAGGAAGGCCGCTCCACCCTCCTCCATACATGCCCGAAGGTCCGTTTTAGGACCGTCTTCGCTCCAGGCGGAGCTCCGGGGTGGCGGGCAAATCTGACTCTGACCCAGGACGGGCCACCCTCCCTGGGCCGGCCAGGGAGCTCCGAGAGCATGGAGCTTTGAACCCACTGCAAATTTTGGGACTCTGTCATTTTTTGAGAGCTCGGCACCAGAGTCCCTCTCTCCATGGGCTTTCGGGCTTTATTCGTGCCCAGGAAGGCCGCTCCACCCTCCTCCATACATGCCCGAAGGTCCGTTTTAGGACCGTCTTCGCTCCAGGCGGAGCTCCGGGGTGGCGGGCAAATCTGACTCTGACCCAGGACGGGCCACCCTCCCTGGGCCGGCCAGGGAGCTCCGAGAGCATGGAGCTTTGAACCCACTGCAAATTTTGGGACTCTGTCATTTTTTGAAAGCTTGGCACCAGAGTCCCTCTCTCCATGGGCTTTCGGGCTTTATTCGTGCCCAGGAAGGCCGCTCCACCCTCCTCCATACATGCCCGAAGGTCCGTTTTAGGACCGTCTTCGCTCCAGGCGGAGCTCCGGGGTGGCGGGCAAATCTGACTCTGACCCAGGACGGGCCACCCTCCCTGGGACGGCCAGGGAGCTCCGAGAGCATGGAGCTTTGAACCCACTGCAAATTTTGGGACTCTGTCATTTTTTGAAAGCTCGGCACCAGAGTCCCTCTCTCCATGGGCTTTCGGGCTTTATTCGTGCCCAGGAAGGCCGCTCCACCCTCCTCCATACATGCCCGAAGGTCCGTTTTAGGACCGTCTTCGCTCCAGGCGGAGCTCCGGGGTGGCGGGCAAATCTGACTCTGACCCAGGACGGGCCACCCTCCCTGGGCCGGCCAGGGAGCTCCGAGAGCATGGAGCTTTGAACCCACTGCAAATTTTGGGACTCTGTCATTTTTTGAAAGCTCGGCACCAGAGTCCCTCTCTCCATGGGCTTTCGGGCTTTATTCGTGCCCAGGAAGGCCGCTCCACCCTCCTCCATACATGCCCGAAGGTCCGTTTTAGGACCGTCTTCGCTCCAGGCGGAGCTCCGGGGTGGCGGGCAAATCTGACTCTGACCCAGGACGGGCCACCCTCCCTGGGCCGGCCAGGGAGGTCCGAGAGCATGGAGCTTTGAACCCACTGCAAATTTTTGGACTTTGTGCAATTTTTGAGAGCTTGACACCAGAGTCCCTTTCTCCATGGGCTTTGGGCTTTATTCGTGCCCAGGAGAGGTGCGCCATGCCTGGGATGCACTTTTCAGAAAAATCCACCCCCTCTTTTTTTCCTGGAGGTTTCATGCTTTTCAGAGCTCCACCACGGCGGAGATTGAACTCACTGCCCAGCCAGAGTGCACCCCACCCTGGCTTGGGTCACTGCCTTGAAGGCCCCTTGAGATTTGAACCCACTGCAAATTTTTGGGCTTTGTGCAATTTTTGAGAGCTTGACACCAGAGTCCCTTTCTCCATGGGCTTTGGGCTTTATTCGTGCCCAGGAGAGGTGTGCCATGCCTGGGATGCACTTTTCAGAAAAATCCACCCCCTCTTTTTTCCTGGAGGTTTCATGCTTTTCAGAGCTCCACCACGGCGGAGATTGAACTCACTGCCCAGCCAGAGTGCACCCCACCCTGGCTTGGGTCACTGCCTTGAAGGCCCCTTGAGATTTGAACCCACTGCAAATTTTTGGACTTTGTGCAATTTTTGAGAGCTTGACACCAGAGTCCCTTTCTCCATGGGCTTTGGGCTTTATTCGTGCCCAGGAGAGGTGCGCCATGCCTGGGATGCACTTTTCAGAAATATACCGGCTTGAAGTTTGAACTTTGACCGGATGTCACTCGAGACAAAACAAAAAAACAAAAAAATAAGCCGAGTCGGGGCTCCGTACTCTGGGCCTGTGTGCCCAGAGTATGGAGCCCCGACTCGGATTGGTTCCAGAGATATACCGGCTTGAAGTTTGAACTTTGACCGGATGTCACTCGAGACAAAAAACAAAAAAAAATAAAAAAAATAAGCCGAGTCGGGGCTCCGTACTCTGGGCCTGTGCGCCCAGAGTATGGAGCCCCGACTCGGATTGGTTCCAGAGATATACCGGCTTGAAGTGCCGTACTAGGGGACCCCCGTGTGCCCAGAGCATGGAGCCCCAACTCGGCTTCATCACTGAGAAGAGGCCCCGGTTCAAGCTCCTCATACACTCTACACTCTACCTTAAGAGAGTCATAGTTACTCCCGCCGTTTACCCGATTCGTGGAACCAGGATTTTGGGCGTGGGGGTGCACCACGGCCCACCACCCTACCCGCGTCAGGGAACCGGTGGACCCCCTGGATCTTTCCAGGGACCCACACTGACCCCCACCTTGGTCCGCCCTCTGCCCAGACCCGGAGAACCAGAGAC
>NW_028118496.1:85000-92500 GCF_965113295.1 Leuciscus leuciscus
TTCCTTGGATGTGGTAGCCGTTTCTCAGGCTCCCTCTCCGGAATCGAACCCTGATTCCCCGTTACCCGTGGTCACCATGGTAGGCGCCGAATGTACCATCGAAAGTTGATAGGGCAGACATTCGAATGAGTCGTCGCCGCCGCAGAGGGCGCGCGATCGGCCCGAGGTTATCTAGAGTCACCAAAGCGGCCGGGGCGGCCGGAGCCGACCCCGGATGGGTTTTGGATCTGATAAATGCACGCGTCCCCGACCCCCCGAGGGGAGCCGGGTCGGCGCTCGTTTGCATGTATTAGCTCTGGAATTGCCACAGTTATCCAAGTAGCGGGTGGAGCGATCAAAGGAACCATAACTGATTTAATGAGCCATTCGCAGTTTCACTGTACCGACCGTGTGCACTTAGACCTGCATGGCTTAATCTTTGAGACAAGCATATGCTACTGGCAGGATCAACCAGGTAAGCGCCCTTTGGAAGGAGAACCGCGACGACGCTGGCTTCCTACACACGGGTCTCGCTCCGCTCGGGGCCCCCGGGGGGGCTCGAAGACGGCGCGGCCGCTCATAGGTGCGCGTGCGGAACCCTCCTCCGCGGGGGGCAGAGGGGGTGGGTGGCCGCTGGGTCGAGGCCGTAACCGGGAAGGGTGCTTTTCAGGCGGGGAGGCGCGGGGCGAAGGTCGGCTCGAAGACCGGAGAGAGGGTGTTCCCAACCGGTCCGAACCTTCCCACGCGCCCACGTCCTCCGCCACCGTGGCGGACATTCGTTCCAGACGGGCCGTCTGAGTCTCCCGAGGTCGACGCGGCCTGCTTTCCCCGGAGGGAGGCCGCGTCTAGAGTCGACACGCAAGACGGGGAGGAGCAAGCTGCCCAGAGCGGTCTTTCGACCGGGCAGGGGCCATCCCCAGGCGCGTCCGAAGTTCCAATCGACCAGGCAACCCCCACCGAGTGACGGGCCCCGGAGGAGGGGGTGCGCTCCTCCGGGCCCCGCAGGCAACCCGGAGGCGCCTGTTCTTACGGGAAGTCCGTTACCTTGTCCGAGCGGGGCGGTTGTCCCCTTCTCGACAAAACCCCGAAGGTCCGTTTTAGGACCGTCTTTGCTCCGACGGGAGCTCCGTCGCACGGACCGATTCGACCGCGCCCGAGTCTGAGGCGCCCTCCCTGGGTGTCGGCCAGGGAGGCGGGTCCCCGTGGGGATCTCGTTTGACCGCATTTTTCCGGACTCTGTCCGTTTTTTTTCCGGAGGTGGACTTTTTTTCCCTCCAGGACGCCTTTCTGCCCTCTCACTTTGTCCGAGCGGAGCGTTTGTCCCCTCCTCGACAAAACCCCCAAGGTCCGTTTTAGGACCGTCTTTGCTCCGACGGGAGATCCGTCACGGCAGACGGATTCGATCGTGCCCGACACCGAGGCGCTCTCCCTGGTCGCCAGCCAGGGAGCCGCGCGTTTGTGGGAATCTGTTTGGACCGCCTCGTTTCGGACTCTGTCCGTTTTTTTCGGAGGTGGCCTTTCCTCCGAGGCGCCTTCGACGCCGCTCACCTCACCCCAGATAAGGCATCCTCCCCAGGATGTAGGTAACCCCGAACCGCACTTTCTCCAGGGGTGTGTCTCAAGCCCCTGGAGTCGTTTCGCCATTTACCCAGACCGACCGTTCGACAAGCATATGGTTGATTTACCTCGGGGATCGACCGAGGAGCCCCGGACGGACGAGCGAACCGCCACGCGCCGGCTTCCTACACACGGGTCTCGCTCCGCTCGGGCCTGGGCTCGAGACGGCACGGCCGCTCATAGGGGCGCGTGAGGAACCCCTCCGCCGAGGGGAGGGGGGGGGAGGCCTCTGGATCGAGGCCGTAACCGGGAAGGGTGCTTTCGAAGCGAGGGAGGCGCAGGGCGAAGTTCGGCTCCGAGACGTGCTGGCGGGGTGGGGGCCCCCAAGGAAGCCCCACCAACCGTTCCAAGCCTCCCGACGCACACCGCGGCCGCCCCTGCTGCGGACATCCGTTTCAGACGGGCCAGCTGAGTCTCCCGAGGTCGACGCGGCCTGCTTTCCCCGGAGGGAGGCCGCGTCTAGAGTCGACGCGCAAATCGGGGAGGAGCAAGCTGCCCATAGCGGTCTCTCGACCGGGCAGTGGCCGTCCCCAGGCGCGTCCAAAGTTCCAATCGACCAGGCAACCCCTGAGTGACGGGCCCGGAGGAGGGGGTGCGCTCCTCCGTGCCCCGCAGGCAACCCGGGGGCGCCTGTTTTCCGTTACCTTCTTCCTGGGGATCCGAGTTCTAACCGGATGACGGGGGGGGGGGGGGGGGTGGGGGTATGCGTTTACTGGAAGTCTCTTTTGCCCCCCCGCGACAAAGTGCACTCTCTCTGGGCTGAGTCAGGCCCATCGTTTTCCCCAACCGTTGGACCGACCACCACGGTTCTCTGGTCTGGATTTTGTACCCACTCTGAGTGCCTCCAACTGCTCTTCCCCTCCTCCATACAGGCCCGAAGGTCCGTTTTAGGACCGACTTGGCTCCAGGCGGAGCTCCGGTAGGCACGCGCCGAACTGTCTGTGACCGGGACCGAGGCACCCTCCCTGGGCTGGCCAGGGTAGGGCTGAGAGCATGGAGCTCTGAACCCACCTCACATTTATGGACTTTGTCATTTCTTTGAATTTGACCCCCAGAGTCAATTGGGTGGGTCATTTGAGCTTGATTCGTTTCCCAGGAAGGCTGCCTCCTGCCTGGGACGCACTTTTCAGAAAACCAGCCTGTCATTTCCTGGAGGTTTCGTACTTCCAGAGATCCACCACGGGTGGAGATTGAACTCTCTACTCTCCCCAGCCAGAGTGCCCTTTGGCTGGGCCGGCTTTCTCCTGGAGGCCCTCTCCCCTCCAGGACTTCCAGAGCTCCACCGCGCGCGCACGGTGTAAACTGGACTTTATACCCGACCAGGGCAACTCTTAGTGGGACTCACGACGGTCTGATGAGGGCGGGCGGGTGTGTGCCTCCAACTGCTCTTCCCCTCCTCCATACAGGCCCGAAGGTCCGTTTTAGGACCGACTTGGCTCCAGGCGGAGCTCCGGTAGGCACGCGCCGAACTGTCTGTGACCGGGACCGAGGCACCCTCCCTGGGCTGGCCAGGGTAGGGCTGAGAGCATGGAGCTCTGAACCCACCTCACATTTATGGACTTTGTCATTTCTTTGAATTTGACCCCCAGAGTCAATTGGGTGGGTCATTTGAGCTTGATTCGTTTCCCAGGAAGGCTGCCTCCTGCCTGGGACGCACTTTTCAGAAAACCAGCCTGTCATTTCCTGGAGGTTTCGTACTTCCAGAGATCCACCACGGGTGGAGATTGAACTCTCTACTCTCCCCAGCCAGAGTGCCCTTTGGCTGGGCCGGCTTTCTCCTGGAGGCCCTCTCCCCTCCAGGACTTCCAGAGCTCCACCGCGCGCGCACGGTGTAAACTGGACTTTATACCCGACCAGGGCAACTCTTAGTGGGACTCACGACGGTCTGATGAGGGCGGGCGGGTGTGTGCCTCCAACTGCTCTTCCCCTCCTCCATACAGGCCCGAAGGTCCGTTTTAGGACCGACTTGGCTCCAGGCGGAGCTCCGGTAGGCACGCGCCGAACTGTCTGTGACCGGGACCGAGGCACCCTCCCCGGGCTGGCCAGGGTAGGACTGAGAGCATGGAGCTCTGAACCCACCTCACATTTATGGACTTTGTCATTTCTTCGAATTTGACCCCCAGAGTCAATTGGGTGGGTCATTTGAGCTTGATTCGTTTCCCAGGGAGGCTGCAACCTGCCTGGGACGCACTTTTCAGAAAACCAGCCTGTCATTTCCTGGAGGTTTCGTACTTCCAGAGATCCACCACGGGTGGAGATTGAACTCTCTACTCTCCCCAGCCAGAGTGCCCCCTGGCTGGGCCAGCTTTCTCCTGGAGGCCCTCTCCCCTCCAGGACTTCCAGAGCTCCACCGCGCGCGCACGGTGTAAACTGGACTTTATACCCGACCAGGGGCAACTCTTAGTGGGACTCACGACGGTCTGATGAGGGGGCGGGCGGGTGTGTGCCTCCAACTGCTCTTCCCCTCCTCCATACATGCCCGAAGGTCCGTTTTAGGACCGTCTTCGCACCAGGCGGAGCACCAGGGGTGGCGGGCAAATCTGACTCTGACCCAGGACGGGCCACCCTCCCTGGGACGGCCAGGGAGCTCCGAGAGCATGGAGCTTTGAACCCACTGCAAATTTTGGGACTCTGTCATTTTTTGAGAGCTCGGCACCAGAGTCCCTCTCTCCATGGGCTTTCGGGCTTTATTCGTGCCCAGGAAGGCCGCTCCACCCTCCTCCATACATGCCCGAAGGTCCGTTTTAGGACCGTCTTCGCTCCAGGCGGAGCTCCGGGGTGGCGGGCAAATCTGACTCTGACCCAGGACGGGCCACCCTCCCTGGGACGGCCAGGGAGCTCCGAGAGCATGGAGCTTTGAACCCACTGCAAATTTTGGGACTCTGTCATTTTTTGAAAGCTCGGCACCAGAGTCCCTCTCTCCATGGGCTTTCGGGCTTTATTCGTGCCCAGGAAGGCCGCTCCACCCTCCTCCATACATGCCCGAAGGTCCGTTTTAGGACCGTCTTCGCTCCAGGCGGAGCTCCGGGGTGGCGGGCAAATCTGACTCTGACCCAGGACGGTCCACCCTCCCTGGGCCGGCCAGGGAGCTCCGAGAGCATGGAGCTTTGAACCCACTGCAAATTTTGGGACTCTGTCATTTTTTGAGAGCTCGGCACCAGAGTCCCTCTCTCCATGGGCTTTCGGGCTTTATTCGTGCCCAGGAAGGCCGCTCCACCCTCCTCCATACATGCCCGAAGGTCCGTTTTAGGACCGTCTTCGCTCCAGGCGGAGCTCCGGGGTGGCGGGCAAATCTGACTCTGACCCAGGACGGGCCACCCTCCCTGGGACGGCCAGGGAGCTCCGAGAGCATGGAGCTTTGAACCCACTGCAAATTTTGGGACTCTGTCATTTTTTGAAAGCTCGGCACCAGAGTCCCTCTCTCCATGGGCTTTCGGGCTTTATTCGTGCCCAGGAAGGCCGCTCCACCCTCCTCCATACATGCCCGAAGGTCCGTTTTAGGACCGTCTTCGCTCCAGGCGGAGCTCCGGGGTGGCGGGCAAATCTGACTCTGACCCAGGACGGTCCACCCTCCCTGGGCCGGCCAGGGAGCTCCGAGAGCATGGAGCTTTGAACCCACTGCAAATTTTGGGACTCTGTCATTTTTTGAGAGCTCGGCACCAGAGTCCCTCTCTCCATGGGCTTTCGGGCTTTATTCGTGCCCAGGAAGGCCGCTCCACCCTCCTCCATACATGCCCGAAGGTCCGTTTTAGGACCGTCTTCGCTCCAGGCGGAGCTCCGGGGTGGCGGGCAAATCTGACTCTGACCCAGGACGGGCCACCCTCCCTGGGCCGGCCAGGGAGCTCCGAGAGCATGGAGCTTTGAACCCACTGCAAATTTTGGGACTCTGTCATTTTTTGAGAGCTCGGCACCAGAGTCCCTCTCTCCATGGGCTTTCGGGCTTTATTCGTGCCCAGGAAGGCCGCTCCACCCTCCTCCATACATGCCCGAAGGTCCGTTTTAGGACCGTCTTCGCTCCAGGCGGAGCTCCGGGGTGGCGGGCAAATCTGACTCTGACCCAGGACGGGCCACCCTCCCTGGGCCGGCCAGGGAGCTCCGAGAGCATGGAGCTTTGAACCCACTGCAAATTTTGGGACTCTGTCATTTTTTGAAAGCTTGGCACCAGAGTCCCTCTCTCCATGGGCTTTCGGGCTTTATTCGTGCCCAGGAAGGCCGCTCCACCCTCCTCCATACATGCCCGAAGGTCCGTTTCAGGACCGTCTTCGCTCCAGGCGGAGCTCCGGGGTGGCGGGCAAATCTGACTCTGACCCAGGACGGGCCACCCTCCCTGGGACGGCCAGGGAGCTCCGAGAGCATGGAGCTTTGAACCCACTGCAAATTTTGGGACTCTGTCATTTTTTGAAAGCTTGGCACCAGAGTCCCTCTCTCCATGGGCTTTCGGGCTTTATTCGTGCCCAGGAAGGCCGCTCCACCCTCCTCCATACATGCCCGAAGGTCCGTTTTAGGACCGTCTTCGCTCCAGGCGGAGCTCCGGGGTGGCGGGCAAATCTGACTCTGACCCAGGACGGTCCACCCTCCCTGGGCCGGCCAGGGAGCTCCGAGAGCATGGAGCTTTGAACCCACTGCAAATTTTGGGACTCTGTCATTTTTTGAGAGCTCGGCACCAGAGTCCCTCTCTCCATGGGCTTTCGGGCTTTATTCGTGCCCAGGAAGGCCGCTCCACCCTCCTCCATACATGCCCGAAGGTCCGTTTTAGGACCGTCTTCGCTCCAGGCGGAGCTCCGGGGTGGCGGGCAAATCTGACTCTGACCCAGGACGGGCCACCCTCCCTGGGCCGGCCAGGGAGCTCCGAGAGCATGGAGCTTTGAACCCACTGCAAATTTTGGGACTCTGTCATTTTTTGAGAGCTCGGCACCAGAGTCCCTCTCTCCATGGGCTTTCGGGCTTTATTCGTGCCCAGGAAGGCCGCTCCACCCTCCTCCATACATGCCCGAAGGTCCGTTTTAGGACCGTCTTCGCTCCAGGCGGAGCTCCGGGGTGGCGGGCAAATCTGACTCTGACCCAGGACGGGCCACCCTCCCTGGGCCGGCCAGGGAGCTCCGAGAGCATGGAGCTTTGAACCCACTGCAAATTTTGGGACTCTGTCATTTTTTGAAAGCTTGGCACCAGAGTCCCTCTCTCCATGGGCTTTCGGGCTTTATTCGTGCCCAGGAAGGCCGCTCCACCCTCCTCCATACATGCCCGAAGGTCCGTTTCAGGACCGTCTTCGCTCCAGGCGGAGCTCCGGGGTGGCGGGCAAATCTGACTCTGACCCAGGACGGGCCACCCTCCCTGGGACGGCCAGGGAGCTCCGAGAGCATGGAGCTTTGAACCCACTGCAAATTTTGGGACTCTGTCATTTTTTGAAAGCTTGGCACCAGAGTCCCTCTCTCCATGGGCTTTCGGGCTTTATTCGTGCCCAGGAAGGCCGCTCCACCCTCCTCCATACATGCCCGAAGGTCCGTTTTAGGACCGTCTTCGCTCCAGGCGGAGCTCCGGGGTGGCGGGCAAATCTGACTCTGACCCAGGACGGTCCACCCTCCCTGGGCCGGCCAGGGAGCTCCGAGAGCATGGAGCTTTGAACCCACTGCAAATTTTGGGACTCTGTCATTTTTTGAGAGCTCGGCACCAGAGTCCCTCTCTCCATGGGCTTTCGGGCTTTATTCGTGCCCAGGAAGGCCGCTCCACCCTCCTCCATACATGCCCGAAGGTCCGTTTTAGGACCGTCTTCGCTCCAGGCGGAGCTCCGGGGTGGCGGGCAAATCTGACTCTGACCCAGGACGGGCCACCCTCCCTGGGACGGCCAGGGAGCTCCGAGAGCATGGAGCTTTGAACCCACTGCAAATTTTGGGACTCTGTCATTTT
>NW_028118496.1:102500-110000 GCF_965113295.1 Leuciscus leuciscus
GTCTCCCGAGGTCGACGCGGCCTGCTTTCCCCGGAGGGAGGCCGCGTCTAGAGTCGACACGCAAGACGGGGAGGAGCAAGCTGCCCAGAGCGGTCTTTCGACCGGGCAGGGGCCATCCCCAGGCGCGTCCGAAGTTCCAATCGACCAGGCAACCCCCACCGAGTGACGGGCCCCGGAGGAGGGGGTGCGCTCCTCCGGGCCCCGCAGGCAACCCGGAGGCGCCTGTTCTTACGGGAAGTCCGTTACCTTGTCCGAGCGGGGCGGTTGTCCCCTTCTCGACAAAACCCCGAAGGTCCGTTTTAGGACCGTCTTTGCTCCGACGGGAGCTCCGTCGCACGGACCGATTCGACCGCGCCCGAGTCTGAGGCGCCCTCCCTGGGTGTCGGCCAGGGAGGCGGGTCCCCGTGGGGATCTCGTTTGACCGCATTTTTCCGGACTCTGTCCGTTTTTTTTCCGGAGGTGGACTTTTTTTCCCTCCAGGACGCCTTTCTGCCCTCTCACTTTGTCCGAGCGGAGCGTTTGTCCCCTCCTCGACAAAACCCCCAAGGTCCGTTTTAGGACCGTCTTTGCTCCGACGGGAGATCCGTCACGGCAGACGGATTCGATCGTGCCCGACACCGAGGCGCTCTCCCTGGTCGCCAGCCAGGGAGCCGCGCGTTTGTGGGAATCTGTTTGGACCGCCTCGTTTCGGACTCTGTCCGTTTTTTTCGGAGGTGGCCTTTCCTCCGAGGCGCCTTCGACGCCGCTCACCTCACCCCAGATAAGGCATCCTCCCCAGGATGTAGGTAACCCCGAACCGCACTTTCTCCAGGGGTGTGTCTCAAGCCCCTGGAGTCGTTTCGCCATTTACCCAGACCGACCGTTCGACAAGCATATGGTTGATTTACCTCGGGGATCGACCGAGGAGCCCCGGACGGACGAGCGAACCGCCACGCGCCGGCTTCCTACACACGGGTCTCGCTCCGCTCGGGCCTGGGCTCGAGACGGCACGGCCGCTCATAGGGGCGCGTGAGGAACCCCTCCGCCGAGGGGAGGGGGGGGGAGGCCTCTGGATCGAGGCCGTAACCGGGAAGGGTGCTTTCGAAGCGAGGGAGGCGCAGGGCGAAGTTCGGCTCCGAGACGTGCTGGCGGGGTGGGGGCCCCCAAGGAAGCCCCACCAACCGTTCCAAGCCTCCCGACGCACACCGCGGCCGCCCCTGCTGCGGACATCCGTTTCAGACGGGCCAGCTGAGTCTCCCGAGGTCGACGCGGCCTGCTTTCCCCGGAGGGAGGCCGCGTCTAGAGTCGACGCGCAAATCGGGGAGGAGCAAGCTGCCCATAGCGGTCTCTCGACCGGGCAGTGGCCGTCCCCAGGCGCGTCCAAAGTTCCAATCGACCAGGCAACCCCTGAGTGACGGGCCCGGAGGAGGGGGTGCGCTCCTCCGTGCCCCGCAGGCAACCCGGGGGCGCCTGTTTTCCGTTACCTTCTTCCTGGGGATCCGAGTTCTAACCGGATGACGGGGGGGGGGGGGGGGGTGGGGGTATGCGTTTACTGGAAGTCTCTTTTGCCCCCCCGCGACAAAGTGCACTCTCTCTGGGCTGAGTCAGGCCCATCGTTTTCCCCAACCGTTGGACCGACCACCACGGTTCTCTGGTCTGGATTTTGTACCCACTCTGAGTGCCTCCAACTGCTCTTCCCCTCCTCCATACAGGCCCGAAGGTCCGTTTTAGGACCGACTTGGCTCCAGGCGGAGCTCCGGTAGGCACGCGCCGAACTGTCTGTGACCGGGACCGAGGCACCCTCCCTGGGCTGGCCAGGGTAGGGCTGAGAGCATGGAGCTCTGAACCCACCTCACATTTATGGACTTTGTCATTTCTTTGAATTTGACCCCCAGAGTCAATTGGGTGGGTCATTTGAGCTTGATTCGTTTCCCAGGAAGGCTGCCTCCTGCCTGGGACGCACTTTTCAGAAAACCAGCCTGTCATTTCCTGGAGGTTTCGTACTTCCAGAGATCCACCACGGGTGGAGATTGAACTCTCTACTCTCCCCAGCCAGAGTGCCCTTTGGCTGGGCCGGCTTTCTCCTGGAGGCCCTCTCCCCTCCAGGACTTCCAGAGCTCCACCGCGCGCGCACGGTGTAAACTGGACTTTATACCCGACCAGGGCAACTCTTAGTGGGACTCACGACGGTCTGATGAGGGCGGGCGGGTGTGTGCCTCCAACTGCTCTTCCCCTCCTCCATACAGGCCCGAAGGTCCGTTTTAGGACCGACTTGGCTCCAGGCGGAGCTCCGGTAGGCACGCGCCGAACTGTCTGTGACCGGGACCGAGGCACCCTCCCTGGGCTGGCCAGGGTAGGGCTGAGAGCATGGAGCTCTGAACCCACCTCACATTTATGGACTTTGTCATTTCTTTGAATTTGACCCCCAGAGTCAATTGGGTGGGTCATTTGAGCTTGATTCGTTTCCCAGGAAGGCTGCCTCCTGCCTGGGACGCACTTTTCAGAAAACCAGCCTGTCATTTCCTGGAGGTTTCGTACTTCCAGAGATCCACCACGGGTGGAGATTGAACTCTCTACTCTCCCCAGCCAGAGTGCCCTTTGGCTGGGCCGGCTTTCTCCTGGAGGCCCTCTCCCCTCCAGGACTTCCAGAGCTCCACCGCGCGCGCACGGTGTAAACTGGACTTTATACCCGACCAGGGCAACTCTTAGTGGGACTCACGACGGTCTGATGAGGGCGGGCGGGTGTGTGCCTCCAACTGCTCTTCCCCTCCTCCATACAGGCCCGAAGGTCCGTTTTAGGACCGACTTGGCTCCAGGCGGAGCTCCGGTAGGCACGCGCCGAACTGTCTGTGACCGGGACCGAGGCACCCTCCCCGGGCTGGCCAGGGTAGGACTGAGAGCATGGAGCTCTGAACCCACCTCACATTTATGGACTTTGTCATTTCTTCGAATTTGACCCCCAGAGTCAATTGGGTGGGTCATTTGAGCTTGATTCGTTTCCCAGGGAGGCTGCAACCTGCCTGGGACGCACTTTTCAGAAAACCAGCCTGTCATTTCCTGGAGGTTTCGTACTTCCAGAGATCCACCACGGGTGGAGATTGAACTCTCTACTCTCCCCAGCCAGAGTGCCCCCTGGCTGGGCCAGCTTTCTCCTGGAGGCCCTCTCCCCTCCAGGACTTCCAGAGCTCCACCGCGCGCGCACGGTGTAAACTGGACTTTATACCCGACCAGGGGCAACTCTTAGTGGGACTCACGACGGTCTGATGAGGGGGCGGGCGGGTGTGTGCCTCCAACTGCTCTTCCCCTCCTCCATACATGCCCGAAGGTCCGTTTTAGGACCGTCTTCGCACCAGGCGGAGCACCAGGGGTGGCGGGCAAATCTGACTCTGACCCAGGACGGGCCACCCTCCCTGGGACGGCCAGGGAGCTCCGAGAGCATGGAGCTTTGAACCCACTGCAAATTTTGGGACTCTGTCATTTTTTGAGAGCTCGGCACCAGAGTCCCTCTCTCCATGGGCTTTCGGGCTTTATTCGTGCCCAGGAAGGCCGCTCCACCCTCCTCCATACATGCCCGAAGGTCCGTTTTAGGACCGTCTTCGCTCCAGGCGGAGCTCCGGGGTGGCGGGCAAATCTGACTCTGACCCAGGACGGGCCACCCTCCCTGGGACGGCCAGGGAGCTCCGAGAGCATGGAGCTTTGAACCCACTGCAAATTTTGGGACTCTGTCATTTTTTGAAAGCTCGGCACCAGAGTCCCTCTCTCCATGGGCTTTCGGGCTTTATTCGTGCCCAGGAAGGCCGCTCCACCCTCCTCCATACATGCCCGAAGGTCCGTTTTAGGACCGTCTTCGCTCCAGGCGGAGCTCCGGGGTGGCGGGCAAATCTGACTCTGACCCAGGACGGTCCACCCTCCCTGGGCCGGCCAGGGAGCTCCGAGAGCATGGAGCTTTGAACCCACTGCAAATTTTGGGACTCTGTCATTTTTTGAGAGCTCGGCACCAGAGTCCCTCTCTCCATGGGCTTTCGGGCTTTATTCGTGCCCAGGAAGGCCGCTCCACCCTCCTCCATACATGCCCGAAGGTCCGTTTTAGGACCGTCTTCGCTCCAGGCGGAGCTCCGGGGTGGCGGGCAAATCTGACTCTGACCCAGGACGGGCCACCCTCCCTGGGACGGCCAGGGAGCTCCGAGAGCATGGAGCTTTGAACCCACTGCAAATTTTGGGACTCTGTCATTTTTTGAAAGCTCGGCACCAGAGTCCCTCTCTCCATGGGCTTTCGGGCTTTATTCGTGCCCAGGAAGGCCGCTCCACCCTCCTCCATACATGCCCGAAGGTCCGTTTTAGGACCGTCTTCGCTCCAGGCGGAGCTCCGGGGTGGCGGGCAAATCTGACTCTGACCCAGGACGGTCCACCCTCCCTGGGCCGGCCAGGGAGCTCCGAGAGCATGGAGCTTTGAACCCACTGCAAATTTTGGGACTCTGTCATTTTTTGAGAGCTCGGCACCAGAGTCCCTCTCTCCATGGGCTTTCGGGCTTTATTCGTGCCCAGGAAGGCCGCTCCACCCTCCTCCATACATGCCCGAAGGTCCGTTTTAGGACCGTCTTCGCTCCAGGCGGAGCTCCGGGGTGGCGGGCAAATCTGACTCTGACCCAGGACGGGCCACCCTCCCTGGGCCGGCCAGGGAGCTCCGAGAGCATGGAGCTTTGAACCCACTGCAAATTTTGGGACTCTGTCATTTTTTGAGAGCTCGGCACCAGAGTCCCTCTCTCCATGGGCTTTCGGGCTTTATTCGTGCCCAGGAAGGCCGCTCCACCCTCCTCCATACATGCCCGAAGGTCCGTTTTAGGACCGTCTTCGCTCCAGGCGGAGCTCCGGGGTGGCGGGCAAATCTGACTCTGACCCAGGACGGGCCACCCTCCCTGGGCCGGCCAGGGAGCTCCGAGAGCATGGAGCTTTGAACCCACTGCAAATTTTGGGACTCTGTCATTTTTTGAAAGCTTGGCACCAGAGTCCCTCTCTCCATGGGCTTTCGGGCTTTATTCGTGCCCAGGAAGGCCGCTCCACCCTCCTCCATACATGCCCGAAGGTCCGTTTTAGGACCGTCTTCGCTCCAGGCGGAGCTCCGGGGTGGCGGGCAAATCTGACTCTGACCCAGGACGGGCCACCCTCCCTGGGACGGCCAGGGAGCTCCGAGAGCATGGAGCTTTGAACCCACTGCAAATTTTGGGACTCTGTCATTTTTTGAAAGCTCGGCACCAGAGTCCCTCTCTCCATGGGCTTTCGGGCTTTATTCGTGCCCAGGAAGGCCGCTCCACCCTCCTCCATACATGCCCGAAGGTCCGTTTTAGGACCGTCTTCGCTCCAGGCGGAGCTCCGGGGTGGCGGGCAAATCTGACTCTGACCCAGGACGGGCCACCCTCCCTGGGCCGGCCAGGGAGCTCCGAGAGCATGGAGCTTTGAACCCACTGCAAATTTTGGGACTCTGTCATTTTTTGAAAGCTCGGCACCAGAGTCCCTCTCTCCATGGGCTTTCGGGCTTTATTCGTGCCCAGGAAGGCCGCTCCACCCTCCTCCATACATGCCCGAAGGTCCGTTTTAGGACCGTCTTCGCTCCAGGCGGAGCTCCGGGGTGGCGGGCAAATCTGACTCTGACCCAGGACGGGCCACCCTCCCTGGGCCGGCCAGGGAGGTCCGAGAGCATGGAGCTTTGAACCCACTGCAAATTTTTGGACTTTGTGCAATTTTTGAGAGCTTGACACCAGAGTCCCTTTCTCCATGGGCTTTGGGCTTTATTCGTGCCCAGGAGAGGTGCGCCATGCCTGGGATGCACTTTTCAGAAAAATCCACCCCCTCTTTTTTTCCTGGAGGTTTCATGCTTTTCAGAGCTCCACCACGGCGGAGATTGAACTCACTGCCCAGCCAGAGTGCACCCCACCCTGGCTTGGGTCACTGCCTTGAAGGCCCCTTGAGATTTGAACCCACTGCAAATTTTTGGGCTTTGTGCAATTTTTGAGAGCTTGACACCAGAGTCCCTTTCTCCATGGGCTTTGGGCTTTATTCGTGCCCAGGAGAGGTGTGCCATGCCTGGGATGCACTTTTCAGAAAAATCCACCCCCTCTTTTTTCCTGGAGGTTTCATGCTTTTCAGAGCTCCACCACGGCGGAGATTGAACTCACTGCCCAGCCAGAGTGCACCCCACCCTGGCTTGGGTCACTGCCTTGAAGGCCCCTTGAGATTTGAACCCACTGCAAATTTTTGGACTTTGTGCAATTTTTGAGAGCTTGACACCAGAGTCCCTTTCTCCATGGGCTTTGGGCTTTATTCGTGCCCAGGAGAGGTGCGCCATGCCTGGGATGCACTTTTCAGAAATATACCGGCTTGAAGTTTGAACTTTGACCGGATGTCACTCGAGACAAAACAAAAAAACAAAAAAATAAGCCGAGTCGGGGCTCCGTACTCTGGGCCTGTGTGCCCAGAGTATGGAGCCCCGACTCGGATTGGTTCCAGAGATATACCGGCTTGAAGTTTGAACTTTGACCGGATGTCACTCGAGACAAAAAACAAAAAAAAATAAAAAAAATAAGCCGAGTCGGGGCTCCGTACTCTGGGCCTGTGCGCCCAGAGTATGGAGCCCCGACTCGGATTGGTTCCAGAGATATACCGGCTTGAAGTGCCGTACTAGGGGACCCCCGTGTGCCCAGAGCATGGAGCCCCAACTCGGCTTCATCACTGAGAAGAGGCCCCGGTTCAAGCTCCTCATACACTCTACACTCTACCTTAAGAGAGTCATAGTTACTCCCGCCGTTTACCCGATTCGTGGAACCAGGATTTTGGGCGTGGGGGTGCACCACGGCCCACCACCCTACCCGCGTCAGGGAACCGGTGGACCCCCTGGATCTTTCCAGGGACCCACACTGACCCCCACCTTGGTCCGCCCTCTGCCCAGACCCGGAGAACCAGAGACCCGGGCAGGTACCCCCACCTAGGTCCACCCTCTGCCCGCCTCGGAGAACCAGAGCCCCGGGCAGGTACCCCCACCTAGGTCCACCCTCTGCCCGCCTCGGAGAACCAGAGCCCCGGGCAGGTACCCCCACCTTGGTCCACCCCTCTGCCCGACTCGGAGAACCAGAGACCCGGGCAGGTACCCCCACCTTGGTCCACCCCTCTGCCCAGACCCGGAGAACCAGAGCCCCGGGCAGGTACCCCCACCTTGGTCCACCCCTCTGCCCGACTCGGAGAACCAGAGACCCGGGCAGGTATCCCCACCTTGGTCCACCCTCTGCCCCGACTCGGAGAACCAGAGACCCGGGCAGGTACCCCCACCTTGGTCCACCCCTCTGCCCCGACTCGGAGAACCAGAGACCCGGGCAGGTACCCCCACCTTGGTCCACCCCTCTGCCCGACTCGGAGAACCAGAGACCCGGGCAGGTACCCCCACCTTGGTCCACCCTCTGCCCCGACTCGGAGAACCAGAGACCCGGGCAGGTACCCCCACCTTGGTCCACCCCTCTGCCCGACTCGGAG
>NW_028118496.1:117500-125000 GCF_965113295.1 Leuciscus leuciscus
AGGTGCGCGTGCGGAACCCTCCTCCGCGGGGGGCAGAGGGGGTGGGTGGCCGCTGGGTCGAGGCCGTAACCGGGAAGGGTGCTTTTCAGGCGGGGAGGCGCGGGGCGAAGGTCGGCTCGAAGACCGGAGAGAGGGTGTTCCCAACCGGTCCGAACCTTCCCACGCGCCCACGTCCTCCGCCACCGTGGCGGACATTCGTTCCAGACGGGCCGTCTGAGTCTCCCGAGGTCGACGCGGCCTGCTTTCCCCGGAGGGAGGCCGCGTCTAGAGTCGACACGCAAGACGGGGAGGAGCAAGCTGCCCAGAGCGGTCTTTCGACCGGGCAGGGGCCATCCCCAGGCGCGTCCGAAGTTCCAATCGACCAGGCAACCCCCACCGAGTGACGGGCCCCGGAGGAGGGGGTGCGCTCCTCCGGGCCCCGCAGGCAACCCGGAGGCGCCTGTTCTTACGGGAAGTCCGTTACCTTGTCCGAGCGGGGCGGTTGTCCCCTTCTCGACAAAACCCCGAAGGTCCGTTTTAGGACCGTCTTTGCTCCGACGGGAGCTCCGTCGCACGGACCGATTCGACCGCGCCCGAGTCTGAGGCGCCCTCCCTGGGTGTCGGCCAGGGAGGCGGGTCCCCGTGGGGATCTCGTTTGACCGCATTTTTCCGGACTCTGTCCGTTTTTTTTCCGGAGGTGGACTTTTTTTCCCTCCAGGACGCCTTTCTGCCCTCTCACTTTGTCCGAGCGGAGCGTTTGTCCCCTCCTCGACAAAACCCCCAAGGTCCGTTTTAGGACCGTCTTTGCTCCGACGGGAGATCCGTCACGGCAGACGGATTCGATCGTGCCCGACACCGAGGCGCTCTCCCTGGTCGCCAGCCAGGGAGCCGCGCGTTTGTGGGAATCTGTTTGGACCGCCTCGTTTCGGACTCTGTCCGTTTTTTTCGGAGGTGGCCTTTCCTCCGAGGCGCCTTCGACGCCGCTCACCTCACCCCAGATAAGGCATCCTCCCCAGGATGTAGGTAACCCCGAACCGCACTTTCTCCAGGGGTGTGTCTCAAGCCCCTGGAGTCGTTTCGCCATTTACCCAGACCGACCGTTCGACAAGCATATGGTTGATTTACCTCGGGGATCGACCGAGGAGCCCCGGACGGACGAGCGAACCGCCACGCGCCGGCTTCCTACACACGGGTCTCGCTCCGCTCGGGCCTGGGCTCGAGACGGCACGGCCGCTCATAGGGGCGCGTGAGGAACCCCTCCGCCGAGGGGAGGGGGGGGGAGGCCTCTGGATCGAGGCCGTAACCGGGAAGGGTGCTTTCGAAGCGAGGGAGGCGCAGGGCGAAGTTCGGCTCCGAGACGTGCTGGCGGGGTGGGGGCCCCCAAGGAAGCCCCACCAACCGTTCCAAGCCTCCCGACGCACACCGCGGCCGCCCCTGCTGCGGACATCCGTTTCAGACGGGCCAGCTGAGTCTCCCGAGGTCGACGCGGCCTGCTTTCCCCGGAGGGAGGCCGCGTCTAGAGTCGACGCGCAAATCGGGGAGGAGCAAGCTGCCCATAGCGGTCTCTCGACCGGGCAGTGGCCGTCCCCAGGCGCGTCCAAAGTTCCAATCGACCAGGCAACCCCTGAGTGACGGGCCCGGAGGAGGGGGTGCGCTCCTCCGTGCCCCGCAGGCAACCCGGGGGCGCCTGTTTTCCGTTACCTTCTTCCTGGGGATCCGAGTTCTAACCGGATGACGGGGGGGGGGGGGGGGGTGGGGGTATGCGTTTACTGGAAGTCTCTTTTGCCCCCCCGCGACAAAGTGCACTCTCTCTGGGCTGAGTCAGGCCCATCGTTTTCCCCAACCGTTGGACCGACCACCACGGTTCTCTGGTCTGGATTTTGTACCCACTCTGAGTGCCTCCAACTGCTCTTCCCCTCCTCCATACAGGCCCGAAGGTCCGTTTTAGGACCGACTTGGCTCCAGGCGGAGCTCCGGTAGGCACGCGCCGAACTGTCTGTGACCGGGACCGAGGCACCCTCCCTGGGCTGGCCAGGGTAGGGCTGAGAGCATGGAGCTCTGAACCCACCTCACATTTATGGACTTTGTCATTTCTTTGAATTTGACCCCCAGAGTCAATTGGGTGGGTCATTTGAGCTTGATTCGTTTCCCAGGAAGGCTGCCTCCTGCCTGGGACGCACTTTTCAGAAAACCAGCCTGTCATTTCCTGGAGGTTTCGTACTTCCAGAGATCCACCACGGGTGGAGATTGAACTCTCTACTCTCCCCAGCCAGAGTGCCCTTTGGCTGGGCCGGCTTTCTCCTGGAGGCCCTCTCCCCTCCAGGACTTCCAGAGCTCCACCGCGCGCGCACGGTGTAAACTGGACTTTATACCCGACCAGGGCAACTCTTAGTGGGACTCACGACGGTCTGATGAGGGCGGGCGGGTGTGTGCCTCCAACTGCTCTTCCCCTCCTCCATACAGGCCCGAAGGTCCGTTTTAGGACCGACTTGGCTCCAGGCGGAGCTCCGGTAGGCACGCGCCGAACTGTCTGTGACCGGGACCGAGGCACCCTCCCTGGGCTGGCCAGGGTAGGGCTGAGAGCATGGAGCTCTGAACCCACCTCACATTTATGGACTTTGTCATTTCTTTGAATTTGACCCCCAGAGTCAATTGGGTGGGTCATTTGAGCTTGATTCGTTTCCCAGGAAGGCTGCCTCCTGCCTGGGACGCACTTTTCAGAAAACCAGCCTGTCATTTCCTGGAGGTTTCGTACTTCCAGAGATCCACCACGGGTGGAGATTGAACTCTCTACTCTCCCCAGCCAGAGTGCCCTTTGGCTGGGCCGGCTTTCTCCTGGAGGCCCTCTCCCCTCCAGGACTTCCAGAGCTCCACCGCGCGCGCACGGTGTAAACTGGACTTTATACCCGACCAGGGCAACTCTTAGTGGGACTCACGACGGTCTGATGAGGGCGGGCGGGTGTGTGCCTCCAACTGCTCTTCCCCTCCTCCATACAGGCCCGAAGGTCCGTTTTAGGACCGACTTGGCTCCAGGCGGAGCTCCGGTAGGCACGCGCCGAACTGTCTGTGACCGGGACCGAGGCACCCTCCCCGGGCTGGCCAGGGTAGGACTGAGAGCATGGAGCTCTGAACCCACCTCACATTTATGGACTTTGTCATTTCTTCGAATTTGACCCCCAGAGTCAATTGGGTGGGTCATTTGAGCTTGATTCGTTTCCCAGGGAGGCTGCAACCTGCCTGGGACGCACTTTTCAGAAAACCAGCCTGTCATTTCCTGGAGGTTTCGTACTTCCAGAGATCCACCACGGGTGGAGATTGAACTCTCTACTCTCCCCAGCCAGAGTGCCCCCTGGCTGGGCCAGCTTTCTCCTGGAGGCCCTCTCCCCTCCAGGACTTCCAGAGCTCCACCGCGCGCGCACGGTGTAAACTGGACTTTATACCCGACCAGGGGCAACTCTTAGTGGGACTCACGACGGTCTGATGAGGGGGCGGGCGGGTGTGTGCCTCCAACTGCTCTTCCCCTCCTCCATACATGCCCGAAGGTCCGTTTTAGGACCGTCTTCGCACCAGGCGGAGCACCAGGGGTGGCGGGCAAATCTGACTCTGACCCAGGACGGGCCACCCTCCCTGGGACGGCCAGGGAGCTCCGAGAGCATGGAGCTTTGAACCCACTGCAAATTTTGGGACTCTGTCATTTTTTGAGAGCTCGGCACCAGAGTCCCTCTCTCCATGGGCTTTCGGGCTTTATTCGTGCCCAGGAAGGCCGCTCCACCCTCCTCCATACATGCCCGAAGGTCCGTTTTAGGACCGTCTTCGCTCCAGGCGGAGCTCCGGGGTGGCGGGCAAATCTGACTCTGACCCAGGACGGGCCACCCTCCCTGGGACGGCCAGGGAGCTCCGAGAGCATGGAGCTTTGAACCCACTGCAAATTTTGGGACTCTGTCATTTTTTGAAAGCTCGGCACCAGAGTCCCTCTCTCCATGGGCTTTCGGGCTTTATTCGTGCCCAGGAAGGCCGCTCCACCCTCCTCCATACATGCCCGAAGGTCCGTTTTAGGACCGTCTTCGCTCCAGGCGGAGCTCCGGGGTGGCGGGCAAATCTGACTCTGACCCAGGACGGTCCACCCTCCCTGGGCCGGCCAGGGAGCTCCGAGAGCATGGAGCTTTGAACCCACTGCAAATTTTGGGACTCTGTCATTTTTTGAGAGCTCGGCACCAGAGTCCCTCTCTCCATGGGCTTTCGGGCTTTATTCGTGCCCAGGAAGGCCGCTCCACCCTCCTCCATACATGCCCGAAGGTCCGTTTTAGGACCGTCTTCGCTCCAGGCGGAGCTCCGGGGTGGCGGGCAAATCTGACTCTGACCCAGGACGGGCCACCCTCCCTGGGACGGCCAGGGAGCTCCGAGAGCATGGAGCTTTGAACCCACTGCAAATTTTGGGACTCTGTCATTTTTTGAAAGCTCGGCACCAGAGTCCCTCTCTCCATGGGCTTTCGGGCTTTATTCGTGCCCAGGAAGGCCGCTCCACCCTCCTCCATACATGCCCGAAGGTCCGTTTTAGGACCGTCTTCGCTCCAGGCGGAGCTCCGGGGTGGCGGGCAAATCTGACTCTGACCCAGGACGGTCCACCCTCCCTGGGCCGGCCAGGGAGCTCCGAGAGCATGGAGCTTTGAACCCACTGCAAATTTTGGGACTCTGTCATTTTTTGAGAGCTCGGCACCAGAGTCCCTCTCTCCATGGGCTTTCGGGCTTTATTCGTGCCCAGGAAGGCCGCTCCACCCTCCTCCATACATGCCCGAAGGTCCGTTTTAGGACCGTCTTCGCTCCAGGCGGAGCTCCGGGGTGGCGGGCAAATCTGACTCTGACCCAGGACGGGCCACCCTCCCTGGGCCGGCCAGGGAGCTCCGAGAGCATGGAGCTTTGAACCCACTGCAAATTTTGGGACTCTGTCATTTTTTGAGAGCTCGGCACCAGAGTCCCTCTCTCCATGGGCTTTCGGGCTTTATTCGTGCCCAGGAAGGCCGCTCCACCCTCCTCCATACATGCCCGAAGGTCCGTTTTAGGACCGTCTTCGCTCCAGGCGGAGCTCCGGGGTGGCGGGCAAATCTGACTCTGACCCAGGACGGGCCACCCTCCCTGGGCCGGCCAGGGAGCTCCGAGAGCATGGAGCTTTGAACCCACTGCAAATTTTGGGACTCTGTCATTTTTTGAAAGCTTGGCACCAGAGTCCCTCTCTCCATGGGCTTTCGGGCTTTATTCGTGCCCAGGAAGGCCGCTCCACCCTCCTCCATACATGCCCGAAGGTCCGTTTCAGGACCGTCTTCGCTCCAGGCGGAGCTCCGGGGTGGCGGGCAAATCTGACTCTGACCCAGGACGGGCCACCCTCCCTGGGACGGCCAGGGAGCTCCGAGAGCATGGAGCTTTGAACCCACTGCAAATTTTGGGACTCTGTCATTTTTTGAAAGCTTGGCACCAGAGTCCCTCTCTCCATGGGCTTTCGGGCTTTATTCGTGCCCAGGAAGGCCGCTCCACCCTCCTCCATACATGCCCGAAGGTCCGTTTTAGGACCGTCTTCGCTCCAGGCGGAGCTCCGGGGTGGCGGGCAAATCTGACTCTGACCCAGGACGGTCCACCCTCCCTGGGCCGGCCAGGGAGCTCCGAGAGCATGGAGCTTTGAACCCACTGCAAATTTTGGGACTCTGTCATTTTTTGAGAGCTCGGCACCAGAGTCCCTCTCTCCATGGGCTTTCGGGCTTTATTCGTGCCCAGGAAGGCCGCTCCACCCTCCTCCATACATGCCCGAAGGTCCGTTTTAGGACCGTCTTCGCTCCAGGCGGAGCTCCGGGGTGGCGGGCAAATCTGACTCTGACCCAGGACGGGCCACCCTCCCTGGGACGGCCAGGGAGCTCCGAGAGCATGGAGCTTTGAACCCACTGCAAATTTTGGGACTCTGTCATTTTTTGAAAGCTCGGCACCAGAGTCCCTCTCTCCATGGGCTTTCGGGCTTTATTCGTGCCCAGGAAGGCCGCTCCACCCTCCTCCATACATGCCCGAAGGTCCGTTTTAGGACCGTCTTCGCTCCAGGCGGAGCTCCGGGGTGGCGGGCAAATCTGACTCTGACCCAGGACGGGCCACCCTCCCTGGGCCGGCCAGGGAGCTCCGAGAGCATGGAGCTTTGAACCCACTGCAAATTTTGGGACTCTGTCATTTTTTGAAAGCTCGGCACCAGAGTCCCTCTCTCCATGGGCTTTCGGGCTTTATTCGTGCCCAGGAAGGCCGCTCCACCCTCCTCCATACATGCCCGAAGGTCCGTTTTAGGACCGTCTTCGCTCCAGGCGGAGCTCCGGGGTGGCGGGCAAATCTGACTCTGACCCAGGACGGGCCACCCTCCCTGGGCCGGCCAGGGAGGTCCGAGAGCATGGAGCTTTGAACCCACTGCAAATTTTTGGACTTTGTGCAATTTTTGAGAGCTTGACACCAGAGTCCCTTTCTCCATGGGCTTTGGGCTTTATTCGTGCCCAGGAGAGGTGCGCCATGCCTGGGATGCACTTTTCAGAAAAATCCACCCCCTCTTTTTTTCCTGGAGGTTTCATGCTTTTCAGAGCTCCACCACGGCGGAGATTGAACTCACTGCCCAGCCAGAGTGCACCCCACCCTGGCTTGGGTCACTGCCTTGAAGGCCCCTTGAGATTTGAACCCACTGCAAATTTTTGGGCTTTGTGCAATTTTTGAGAGCTTGACACCAGAGTCCCTTTCTCCATGGGCTTTGGGCTTTATTCGTGCCCAGGAGAGGTGTGCCATGCCTGGGATGCACTTTTCAGAAAAATCCACCCCCTCTTTTTTCCTGGAGGTTTCATGCTTTTCAGAGCTCCACCACGGCGGAGATTGAACTCACTGCCCAGCCAGAGTGCACCCCACCCTGGCTTGGGTCACTGCCTTGAAGGCCCCTTGAGATTTGAACCCACTGCAAATTTTTGGACTTTGTGCAATTTTTGAGAGCTTGACACCAGAGTCCCTTTCTCCATGGGCTTTGGGCTTTATTCGTGCCCAGGAGAGGTGCGCCATGCCTGGGATGCACTTTTCAGAAATATACCGGCTTGAAGTTTGAACTTTGACCGGATGTCACTCGAGACAAAACAAAAAAACAAAAAAATAAGCCGAGTCGGGGCTCCGTACTCTGGGCCTGTGTGCCCAGAGTATGGAGCCCCGACTCGGATTGGTTCCAGAGATATACCGGCTTGAAGTTTGAACTTTGACCGGATGTCACTCGAGACAAAAAACAAAAAAAAATAAAAAAAATAAGCCGAGTCGGGGCTCCGTACTCTGGGCCTGTGCGCCCAGAGTATGGAGCCCCGACTCGGATTGGTTCCAGAGATATACCGGCTTGAAGTGCCGTACTAGGGGACCCCCGTGTGCCCAGAGCATGGAGCCCCAACTCGGCTTCATCACTGAGAAGAGGCCCCGGTTCAAGCTCCTCATACACTCTACACTCTACCTTAAGAGAGTCATAGTTACTCCCGCCGT